>NW_017203572.1:0-18817 GCF_001704415.2 Capra hircus | reverse complement strand
CGAAAATTCAATCGCATACAGTCCGTCATTTCATGGCAGAATAGATGAGGAAACAATGGATACAGTGAGAGGCTTTATTTTCTTGGCTCCAAAATCACTGTAGATGGTGACTGCAGCCGTGAAATTAAAAGGCATTTGCTCCTTAGAAGAAAGGCTTTGATCAACTAGACAGCATATTAAAATGCAGAAACATTACTTTGCCAACAAAGGTCCATCTAGTCAAAGCTGTGGTTTTTCCAGTAGTCATGTATGTGGGAGTTGGACAATGAAGAAAACTGATTGCCAGTGAGTTGATGCTTTTGCTGTGATTTTGGAGAAGACTCTTGAGAGTCCCTTGGACTGCAAGGAGATCAAATCAGTCAATCCTAAAGGAAATCAATGCTAAATATTCATTGGAAGGACTGATGCTGAAGCTGAAACTCCAATGCTTTGGCCCCCTGTTGCGAATAAGTGACCAACTCGTTAGAAAAGATCCTGATGCTGGGAAAGGCAGGAGGAGAAGGGGACAACAGATGATGAGAACTCAGTGGACATGAATTTGAGTGGGCTCGGGGATGTGGTGAGGGACTGGGGAGCCTGGTGTGCTGCCATCTATGGGGTCACAAAGAGTTGCACATGACTGAGTGACTGAACAACAAAATGAAAAAGTATACATTATAATATGTTCACTTGCTAGAATATAAAATCAGATTGGACTGGTAGGTGGAGAATGTTGGAAGATAAGTTTGGAAATGAGGGTTGGACTTTGACATTGAATGTCCTTGAAAGCCAAGTTAAAGAGTGAGGTATGCAGACATGTAAGCAGGAAGTAAAATTAAACCCTGGTAAGCACTATGATAGGGTCAAAATAAGGGTATGATGGGAGACATAAATGTCACTTTTTTTCTCTTCTTCTATCTATTCTCTCTCATCACCTCTTTCTGTCTCTCTCTCTCTTTCCCCTCCTCCCTCATTCCTGGTTGTTCTCCTATCCTTCCCATGGTAAGAAAATTACTTTTATATTACGAAATAAGTAAGTTCAATTCACAAGGCAAAATGTTCAGTTAAAATATAAACTGGAAAGCTTATTTATGTGAGCAAGGAAAGATTTCAAGCACTGGATGTGTGCTTGGGCTCTGCATTCTTTGAGTCCTTATAGTCTATGTTGCTGATTGCTTTTATGCTAATTATCACAGTTAAACCTCACAATGACCCTATTATGGAGGCTTATCATGCCCATTTTTTAGATGGCTGACCTATATTGGCTTCATTGCATTTTCATTCTTCGAGAGGTGGCCTGCATCCATTGGCCTCCCAGTCCTGCAACACTGCTACCTCTGCCTCTGTAACGTCATGCCCATCTCTGACTCAGACTTCTCATGAGGACTCTTGTGATTACATTGGGCCCATCCAGACAATGCAGAATAAACCTTTCCATCTGGGTCTTGAGTCCCTTTTAGCATCTCAAGTGACATATTACAGATTTCAGGGATTAGGATAAAGACATCTTGTTAGAGAGAACTGGGCATTATTCAACTTGCTATATATACCCCAATTTTATAGAAATTGAAAGATATGCTCAAAGCTATACAGATGGTTACTATGAAGATGAGCTTCAGTTCCAGCCAGGACTAATTCCAAAGTGTGTGTTCTTCTCTATTATGTTCATGATATACAGGTACTGTTTCATGTTCCCCTGTATGACGCTATAAAACGTGTAAAGCAGTGTGGATTTACACTATTGTCAGTCCCAAGAATAGTTTGTTTGGCCCTGCCTGAAGCCTTTTTTCCTTCCATAAGCTACAGAAAAGTGAATCTGTTGCTGGGAAAAGTGCATCTGCGTGCTTCTTCCAGGCAGTTGCAAGACATTCATGTCCTTCTGATTTACAGTGTATCCAAATCCAGGCACCCAGTTAGTTTCCTGTTGGCAAAATGACTCCACTATATACATCATTCTTATCTCAAATGTTTGTGAAAGTCAGTCAGTCAAAAAACATTTATCGAGTGCCTAAAAAAGCATTTCACATAAATCAATATGCTGTAAGTCAATAAGATAATCACTCAAATGCCACTAATAAAAGTGTGTTTTTTTGTGCTTAGTCGCTCAGTCATGTCTAATTCTTTGTGACCCCATGGACTGTAGCCCACCAGGCTCCTCTGTCCATGGGGATTCTCCAGGCATGAATATGGAGTGGGTTGCCATGCTCTCCTTCCAGGGGATCCTCCCGACCCACAGAGTGAACCCAGGTCTCCCACATTGCAGGCAGATTCTTTACCATCTGAGTCACCAGGGAAGTCCCACCAATTAAAGTGGTGTTCCTCAAATGAAGATTTCCAGAAACATGTGCATATTATGAAAACACACACACACAAAGTGACCATGTGGCAAAATTATTTTTAGAGAGTTGAAAACTTTGAAGATACTTAAATGACTTTGTGTCTTTTTTCCCTCCCTCCCCCCTTTCCTCACCTTCTTCCCTACCTATCCCTCTAATACGAACACACACACACCCACACCCACACCCACAGAGCACATATATGTCTAAGTAACCTTAAACCTCAAAATTCAGAAAACAAAGATCATGGCATCCGGTCCCATCACTTTATGGCAAATAGATGGGGAAACAGTTGAAACAGTGTCAGACTTTATTTTGGGGCTCCACAATCACTGCAGTGGTGATTGCAGCCATGAAATTAAAAAACGCTTACTCCTTGGAAGGAAAGTTTTGATCAAACTAGATAGCATATTGAAAAACAGAGACATTACATTACATAGTCAAGGCTATGGTTTTTCCAGTAGTCATGAATGGATGTGAGAGTTGGACTATAAAGAAAGCTGAGCTCAAAAGAATTGATGCTTTTGAACTGTGGTGTTGGAAAAGACTCTTGAGTCCCTTGGACTGCAAGGAGATCCAACCAGTTCATTCTAAAGAAGATCAGTCCTGAGTGTTCATTGGAAGGACTGATGTTGAAGCTGAAAGTCCAATACTTTAGCCACCTGATGCGAAGAGCTGACTCATTTGAAAAGACCCTGATGCTGGGAAAGATTGAGGGCAGGAGGAGAAGGGGACAACAGAGGATGAGATGGTTGGGTGGCATCACCGAGTCAATGGACTTGGGTTTGGGTGGACTCCGGGAGTTGGTGATGGACAGGGAGGCCTGGTGTGCTGCGGTTCATGGGGTTGTAAAGAGTCAGACATGACTGAGCGACTGAACTCAACTGAACATAATGTAAATAAAACAAGATGATAATTTCTTTAAATGTAACACCTAACACAGTGATACAGCCACAATAAGTAATTCATTAAAAAAAAAAGAACCTCAAAAAACACATGCTGGACTAGTAGGTACTGAAATAAAGTAAAGTGTAAGTCACTCAGCCGTGTCCTACTCTTCATGATCCCATGGACTATAAAGTCCATGGAATTCTCTAGGCCTTAATACTGGAGTGGATAGCCTTTCCGTTCTCCAGGGGATCCTTCCAACCTAGAGATTGAACCCAAGTCTCCCACATTGTAGGTGGATTCTTTACCAGCTAAGCCACAAGGGAAGCCCAAGAATACTGGAGTGGGTAGACTCTCCCTTCTCCAGCAGATCTTCCCAACCAGGAATCGAATTAGGGTCTCCTGCATTGCAGGCGGATTCTTTACCAACTGAGCTATCAGGGAAGCCCCCAGGAGGTACTGAGTTGGATCCTAAAACACAAAACTGCATTTCATCACTGTCATCCTTAGAGACCAGGATGTTAAACTATATCCAGCTCCGTGGATGTATACTACTCATATTTAAGGGTTCTTTAGCATGGTATTCCACCTGATTGGGATTTTCTTCTCAAACCTCTCTACCTAGTTAGCTCATACCAACACCTCAATTGTCACCTTCTCCAACCACCTCTCATTCTACAGTGAATTAGATGTCCTATTGACATGTTCTGCTGGTACTCAGTACTGGTCTCTGAAAAATAATACACAGATTATTTTTCAAATCAGTTGGCATTTTTTATTTTTTTAATATTTTATTTTTATTAAAAATGGGTTTTTAAAGAGCAGTCAGGTTCACAGCTAAATTGAGAAATTTTAAAGATATCCCGTACACCCTCTACCCACTCCAATGCACACCCTCTCCCATTATTGACATCCCCCACCAGAGTGGGACATTTCTTACAGTTGATGGGCCTACACTGACACATTATCACCACTCAAAGTCCATAGCTGACATTAGGATTCACTCTCGGTGTGGTAAATGCTAGGGTTTAGACAAATGTATTCATAATATGCCATCAGACAGTATTTTCACTCCTTTAAAAATCCTCTGTGCTCTTCCTATGCTCCCTGCCCCTCCCTTCACCCCTGGCAACCACGGATCTTTTCATGGGCTCCATAGCTTTCCCATTTCCACAGTGTTATATAGCTGAAATCATATAGCATGTACTCTTTCAACATTGGCTTTTTTCCACTGAGTAATATGCATGTAAGGCCTCCCCATGTCTTTTCCTGGCTTAGTAAATCATTTCATCTTAGGACCAAGTAATATTCCATTGCCTGGGTATACCACGGCTTGTTTATTCATTCATCTGCCAGAGGACACCTCGGTTACTGGCCAGCGTTTTCAAGTTAGCTGGCCATGGATCTGTGTTGTCAAGAGCACCATGACTCCATGAAGACCAGACTGTACCTCACCTGCTGTTTTGTAGCCCCCAACCTAAAGCCTGGATCACAGTAGAAAGAAAATCCTATGGGAGCAAGAAAACGAAAATCCTCATATTGTGTCAAGACATTTTTGAAGTTTTCTGCAGTGTTAGACCTCTCAATACAACTACTCAGAACTATATTCTCACTTTCCCTAGTTGACAAAATCCTTTCACTGTCCCTGACATTAGTTCAAAAGGCAGGAATCAAGTTTTCCCTTAAATGGAAACCTATAGATTGGGTCGCTAAGAGTCAGACACGACTTAGCGACTTCACTTTCACTTTTCACTTTCACGCAATGGAGAAGGAAATGGCAACCCACTCCAGTGTTCTTGCCTGGAGAATCCCAGGGACGGGGGAGCCTGGTGGGCTGCCGTCTATGGGGTCGCACAGAGTCAGACACGACTGAATGACTTAGCAGCAGCAGCAGCATAGATTATATAATTCTTCATGGATGTTAATGAAAACATCAGTTATGTAAGGATTATTGCCCAGTAAAAAAATGAAGCCTCTCCAGTCAGCAAGACTCCCCTATTCGTGGACAGTGTCACTGGCAGACGCAGGCTACCTCTCACTCCTAAGGGATTCGGGCACCAAGGGAATGCTATTGAAATCTGCTCCAGTTCTGGGTGATCAAACTCATCCCTAATAAGATACTCCATCTTTGATTAAATAAACTGAGAATTTAGTCTACCACTCTGCCTTGTGTGTATGTGTGTTTGTGTGTGCATGTATTTGCTCTGTTAAATTTGAAATGACACAGAAAGTCAGGAAAAGCTTTATAAAGGAAATAACATTTGAATAAGGAAATTTATAGAAGGCTAGAATTTTGTCCTGTGCAGGAGTAGGTATAAGAGCCTTCGAGGTAGATGTAAAACATACAAAACTACGGTGGGGTTCAGGAAAAAAAAAAAGAGAAAAAAATAGATAGCTGGGATATAAATTTGGACTGGTAGATGAAGACTGTGGAGGTAAGGTTAGAGAGGTGTGTTGGACCATGACATTGAATGCCCATTGAAATCAAGTTAAAGAGTAACGATAGCAAGAAATAGTGTAAAATGTTATTGATTTTTAAATAGGAAATGTAGTTAGTAAAGTAAGTAACATTTAAAAGCCATTTATAGTTATTGCCATTTTGTTGCTTCTCTAAGCCCCTTTAGTTTAACTGCTCTCTACTGTTCCTCTTCCCCAGAATGTTGTCCTTGCAATTTTCTGATGCTGACATGTACGCAATAAATTTCACAATAATGTGAATTTATTCAGGGCCACTCTAAAGAGCTACCTCATTCACAAAACAATTCCAAGTTCTCATTCGTCAAGTGTCCCCAAGCAATCTTTCTGTTTCAAGTTTCTGAAAGAGATCATACTTTACAGCATTAGAGTTCATTTTGTTCTGTGTTTTTCCTACAAAAATACAAACCCCCTAACCATAGAAGACAGGTCTGACTTCTAACAACAGCCACAATAAAAAAAAAAAAAAAAAAAAAACAGTAATAATACTCACTAATAACTACACCATGCTTACTTTGTGATGGGAACATCTTCAGCACAGTACAAGAATTCACACCTTCAGTACTTGGAGATGATGAAAGTGTAACAAAGAGAAACACAGGTCACATACTTTGTATGGCTAGAAATATCAGCCAGAAATTCTAGAGTCAGAGTCCCTGCTCCTCATCATAGCGAATTTGCTGTTGCTGTTGTTTAGTCACTTAGTAGGATCCGACTCTTTGTGACCCTGTGGACTGCAGCATGCAGGCCTTCCCCCTCCTTCACCATCTCCTGGAGTCTGCTCACACTCATGTCCAATGAGTGAGTAATGCCATCCAACCATCTTGTCCTCTGTCATCCCCTCCTCCTCCTGCCTTCATTTTTTCCCAGCAATAGGGTCTTTTCCAATGTGTCAATTCTTTGCATTAGGTGGCCAAACTTTTGGAGCTTCAGCATCAGTCCTTCCAATGAATATTCAGGACTGGTTTCCTTTAGGACTGACTAGTTTGATCTCTTTGCTGTCAAGGAGACTCTCAAGAGTCTTCTCCAGCACCACAGTTCAAAAGCATCAATTCTTTGGCCTTCTTTATCATCTAACTCTCACATCCATACATGACTACTGGAAAAACCACAGCTTTGACTATACAGACCTTTGTTGGCAAAGTAATGTCTCTGCATTTCAATATGCTGTCTAGATTGTTCATAGCTTTTCTTCTAAGGAACAAGTATCTTTTAATTTCATGGCTGCAGTCATCATCTGCAGGGATTTTGGAGCCCAATAAAGAAAGTCTGTCACAGTTTCCATTGTTTCCCCATCTATTTGCCATGAAGTGATGGGAGCAGATGCCATGATCTTCATTCTTTGAATGTTGAGTTTGAAGCCAGCTTTGTCACTCTGTTTGTGACTGCAGCATGCCAGGTTTCCCTCTCACCTTGCTTATTTAACTTATAAGCAGAGTATGTCATGTGAAATGCCAGGCTGGATGAAGCTCAAGCTGAAGTCAAGGTTTCCAGGAGAAATATCAATAACGTCAGATGAGCAGAGGACACCACTCTTATGGCAGAAAGTGAAGCAGAACTAAAGAGGCTCTAGATGAAAATGAAAGAGGAGTGAAAAAAGACGACAGGATAAGATGGTTGGAGCGCATCACTGACTTGACGGACATGAGGTTGAGTAAACTCCAGGACTTGGTGATGGACAGGGAAGCCTGGCATGCTTCAGTCCATGGGGTCGCAGAGTCAGACATGACTGGGCAACTGAACTGACCTTTCACTCTTCTCCAGTATAGTGAATACTGTTCCATTATCAAAACCAAGGGGCTATTTTGTACATGCTATAATTAAACAGTAATAATACTAATACTTTCTATTTACCCAGAGTCTTGCCCTCAAAAATATAACCAATTTATTTACTAAATTAAAAAATATTTATTAAGGTTCATTAATGCTAAGTACTTTCTGTTCAAGATTCAGTAGTAAACCAGAGTCTCTATCCTCATAGAACTTACAGTCATGAGATACTTTGGAGCTACAACATGTGACAATAAACTTTTACTCATTTACGAGAGGTCTGAACAACCAAATCATGTCTTTAGTCATAATTTTAAGAAAAAATGTTAACCTGAAGCAGTGCTGATTGTTTTAGTGAATTTATGTACCCTTTTGGGCTTTTTATTGATATGTGGTATTATCAAGAAAACACATTTTAGTAAGAGTGTGTGCTTGGGAAATGTTAACAAATTACTTGAGACAAATGATTTCCTTGTTCATCAGGGTTTAAATATCAGAAAGAATATGCAAGCCAGTTAGCAATTCTTACATTACAAGAGGGAGTCATTTTAGACCCGAGAGTAAGCCTCTGATACAATAGTTCTTGACGTGTGAATTCATCATGTTATAATTGTTTGGGAAATAACTGCTTTCCTAAAAAAGTTAGACATACACTTTCATCTATATGAAGTATTTGAATCATATTTATCAATTTCTTATGTTTCCAGTTTAGTATTACAAATAAAGTCATTCTTGTCTTCATCCTGATTTAAAATACATATTTATATACTCCTTATGAATGTGTTACTGTGGTATGAAATATAGAAATACAAGTACTAAGTATAAGAGATGAGAGGTAAAGGATTCAAAACCCAAGGCTTCTTTTTGGACCCATTATATGGCTACTCAGTTTCACCAACATGGTTAATGACAAGTTCTTCCCAGGATAAATTTTAAGAAATCCTTTATAGCATTTTTTCCGGCAGTCTCCTACACTATGGTTTCCTCTAATATAACTGCCAATCAGATAATACCTAGCAAAAATTTCAAATACATGTGATATATTTTCAAGAAAGATGAATCAACATGTATCATATACTTTACTTAAAAACATTAAGATAAACTAAACAACCAAACATCAACAAATGCCCTAAGTTTCTACTTTAAAGATAGAATTTTAATATCAAAAGGCATCAGTTTGTATAAAATGCTGTGGCGTTTCACTCTGCAATGTCTATGTTTTATATTTATTGACTTAATTTATTTCCATTCTCCTTTTATTCATTCTAATTTTTCTAGGTTTTCACAGCGAGTTTTTAAAATTCATATGCTTTTATTTCAGCAGGTACTCAACTGATACTTAGAATGTGGGTTATAATTCCACAACATTATCATATTTGCCTGTGGTCATATCAGACAGCACTGTCTCACTTGTAAAATTAATATTTAAAAGAGAAATGTTATGGGAGCAAATCAACATTATTATAAAATGATAACAAGCAGATTAGGGGGTATAGTATAAGCAATATCATATTTTGACTCATATTTCCTCTTGTATTCTCAAAGTAGATTATTAAAATATCTATCCAAAAGACAAATATCATATATAGATATTATAGAGTACAATGTTTACATAATAATTAAAATTATATGCAATTGTACTTCCAATGATTCTCCCAACATATATTGCATTATTCAATGAGAATAGCGAGAGATTCAATTAGAATAATGAGAGATACAAATACCAAGGATTCCTCTTTAAAAACCCATCTGATTTTTATACATGTAAGTCAAAAGTAAAATTCTTCCTGTTGTTCTGCTTCTCAGCTAAGCTACATAGAGCCATAAGGAGCATAGATCCACAGAATATCTAAATTATTTACTAAGAATGAAAACAGATTTCCCAGGTTCATCGTAAAGCCACTGGCTTCACAAGTATGGTTACGCCAGCTTGAATGCTACACAAGTAACAACAAATATACCAGCTGTCATTAAAATCATTAAATTAATGCTAAAAAGTACTTTGTTTGAAATTACATCCCAGATAAAATTAACAAGCCCTTGTAAACTTGATTATTAAGTGTGCATGTTATGATATTGGCAAATCTAACATTTTCTTGCAAGAGTTTACTACTTTGTTCCATAAAAGAAGCAATACTTCATCCTATTTGTATTCTCGAACAAGACCAAATCATTCTTTCCATATTTCTAAACCATATACGGGAAGATAGAATTTCAAAGACATTCTATATTTTTCATGGAATGCTAAGAAGTTTAAAATATAAAATCCATGCAAATTACATTGTTTATAGAAAGTAACAACTCACAGTCCTTCTCAAGTTAGTTTCCCTATTTTTCTTCATTTCCATTATTTATCTGAATCCTTGTTTTCCTTTAAAGCATAATTTGCGTCATGATGACACCAACATCATTGTTCTCCAAACCATTAATTCAATTAACTTTTGTTACTTTGAAGACTGAAAATATCCTTGTGAAATATAGGATATCCAATGAAGCAACCAGACCAAAAAAAAAAAAAAAAAAAAGAAAATGAAAATAATACTTCATCTGCATACCTGCAGGAAGAGAACAGACTATTCCAATTCTTATAAAGCATGACTCTTCATTTATAGCTTTGAAGACCAGGATACCAGATTATTTATGGTTTTTAAAGCATCATACTAAGAAACGTGATGCCACTTACCAGTCAGTTTATGTCTTTGCACCCAACTTCAAACACAGTCAACACTGAAAAAATAATAATAATAATTAAAATGTGAAAGTAAACATATCAAAACTGAATATTCCATAGAAAATTTAGAAATTATATTGTTAGAGCTACATGAACACACCTCCAAGTAAGTATTTTTTAGACAAGATGCATTTCAATGACACGAATGACCATAGATAAGCAAGTCTGTACAAACTGATCTTAACAATTTATGCAAAGGAATAAATTCAGTAAATATTTTAAATGCATCAACTAGGATTAAAATGAGTTAAGGATAAAAAATTGTTACAGTGAGTCTTATGTCCATTTAGATATTGTCTAACCAGATGTGATAAAAATAAATATTGCCCTATTTATTGTAGCCTTTTTTCATAACATAGGGATTGACAAGCTTCTGGAAAGAACCAGCAAATATTTTAGTCTTTCTAAGCCTGCAGTCTCTTCTTCAATGACTCAACTCTGTGTATGTAAATTAGTAGATATGGCTGTGTTCCAGTTCAACTTTATTGACAAAATCAGCCTGTTGACAAAGATTTGGTTCCAGGACACAATTTACTAACTCTTGGCAAAACCCCATTGAGAGTTCCCACTCAGAAATAACAGTCCTTGCAAGTGGCAGACAATGAAATATGGAGAATCACAGGGCTGATTAAGTAGACCCCTTAGGTTCATAATAAGTGGTATGCCTTAAAATCTCCCTACAAAAGCCTGTGACATTCTCAGTCCTAGAAGATGATATATGAGATTCAGAGTAATTATTTTTAAAATTTACAGTAAATAGCAAAAGTATATTTCTCATATAAGATAAATATCTAAAATGTGATAGCAAACAAAATTTTATATTTTTAAAAGACAATTATTGATTTTCATGTATGCTTTAAAAAATGCTGAATGATAGCAAGTTTCCTGGGACCTATAGATCAAGGAGGCCAGATACTAAATGAGAAAAAATAAGAGATTGAAATTAGCCAGAGAGATTCATCACGCCAATTTTACAATCCTTGGGAGGTAAGTTGAAAAGGTGAGTCTGCAAAATGTTCTAGAGAAGTATCTGATGTCAGTAAGAGAACCTCACTGATAGACTCCCTGCAATGGTATCATTATTTGATTCTTAGATACCTAATATGTTTCTTGTTAGAAATAAGAGGGCAGATTGAATTGTCCATACAGACACAACTATTCAGAGGAATATTAAATTTATTCTTTTTGGCAATATGAGATGAACTCAAAACTGGTAAAACAGATTATGCAGGAGAGAAATAATTCTATTTCTGGCAGAAAAGGGTCTAGTAAAAAGATACGGCTATTATTTCACAGTTATAACTTTTCCAATTTATATTTATTTGTGGATTTTTGAAAGTGACTCTTGTGTACCTCACAGTATATTTCAACATTTAGTGAACACCTACCCCCACCCACACATTCATATCAATCACTTACATTCCACATGGAAATTTTTTTTTAACCAAACTTTTAATTTTGTATTGTGGGTATAGCCAACTAACAATGCTGTGATAGTTTCAGGTGAACAGCAAAGGACTCAGCAAAGGATTCATGTATCCATTCTCCCCCAAACCCCCATCCTGTCCAGACTGCCGCAAAACACTGGGCGGAGTTCCATGTGCTACACAGTAGGTTTTGTTGGTTATCCATTTTAAATATAGCAATGTGTACATGTCCATCCCAAACTCCCTAACTGTTCCTTCCCTGCACCCTTTTATAATTCATTAAGTCTGCGAGTCTCTTTCTGTTTTGTAAATAAGTTCATTTGAGTATTTTCCATTCTGAATGGCTGGCTTGTCCTAGTAACTTTATACCAAAAGAATGGCTCTACTTATGAGAATAAAGAAATATCGAGATAGTATGGTGCTCCATGCTTGGAACCAAAGGAAGAGCAACCACTGCAGGGCGAAGGGGGAAGGAAGCAGATTTGCTCTAAGAGGAAGCTCTCCACTTATTTTATGATAAATTCAAAAAAATCGAAATCATTCCAAGCATCTTTTCTGACCATAATGCATTAAGATTAGATCTCAATTACAGGACAAAAACTATTAAAAATTCCAACATATGGAGGTTGAACAACACACTTCTGAATAACCAACAAATCACAGAAGAAATCAAAAAAGAAATCAAAATATGCATAGAAACTAATGAAAATGAAAACACAACAACCCAAAACCTGTGGGACACTATAAAAGCAGTGCTAAGAGGAAAGTTCATAGCAATACAGGCATACCTCAAGAAACAAGAAAAAAGTCAAATAAATAACCTAACTCTGCAACTAAAGCAACTAGAAAAGGAAGAGTTGGAGAACCCCAGAGTTAGTAGAAGGAAAGAAATTTTAAAAATTAGGGCAGAAATAAATGCAAAAGAAACAAAAGAGACCATAGCAAAAATTAACAAAGCCAAAAGCTGGTTCTTTGAAAGGATAAATAAAATTGACAAACAATTAGCCAGACTCATCAAGAAGCAAAGAGAGAAAAATCAAATCAATAAAATTAGAAATGAAAATGGAGAGATCACAACAGACAACACAGAAATACAAAGGATCATAAGAGACTACTATCAGCAGTTGTATGCCAATAAAATGGACAACGTGGAAGAAATGGACAAATTCTTAGAAAAGTACAATTTTCCAAAACTGAACCAGGAAGAAATAGAAAATCTTAACAGACCCATCACAAGCACAGAAATTGAAACGGTAATCAGAAATCTTTCAGCAAACAAAAGCCCAGGTCCAGACGGCTTCACAGCTGAATTCTACCAAAAATTTCGAGAAGAGCTAACACCTATCCTCCTCAAACTCTTCCAGAAAATTGCAGAGGAAGGTAAACTTCCAAACTCATTCTATGAGGCCAACATCACCCTAATACCAAAACCTGACAAAGATGTCACAAAAAAGGAAAACTACAGGCCAATATCACTGATGAACATAGATGCAAAAATCCTCAACAAAATTCTAGCAATCAGAATCCAACAACACATTAAAAAGATCATACACCATGACCAAGTGGGCTTTATCCCAGGGATGCAAGGATTCTTCAATATCCGCAAATCAATCAATGTACTTCACCACATTAACAAATTGAAAAATAAAAACCATATGATTATCTCAATAGATGCAGAGAAGGCCTTTGACAAAATTCAACATCCATTTATGATAAAAACTCTCCAGAAAGCAGGAATAGAAGGAACATACCTCAACATAATAAAAGCAATATATGACAAACCCACAGCAAACATTATCCTCAATGGTGAAAAATTGAAAGCATTTCCCCTAAAGTCAGGAACAAGACAAGGGTGTCCACTTTCACCGCTACTATTCAACATAGTTCTGGAAGTTTTGGCCACAGCAATCAGAGCAGAAAAAGAAATAAAAGGAATCCAAATTGGAAAAGAAGAAGTAAAACTCTCACTGTTTGCAGATGACATGATCCTCTACATGGAAAACCCTAAAGACTCCACCAGAAAATTACTAGAGCTAATCAATGAATATAGTAAAGTTGCAGGATATAAAATCAACACACAGAAATCCCTTGCATTCCTATACACGAATAATGAGAAAGTAGAAAAAGAAATTAAGGAAACAATTCCATTCACCATTGCAACGAAAAGAATAAAATACTTAGGAATATATCTACCTAAAGAAACTAAAGACCTATATGTAGAAAACTATAAAACACTGATGAAAGAAATCAAAGAGGACACTAATAGATGGAGAAATATACCATGTTCATGGATCAGAAGAATCAATATAGTGAAAATGAGTATACTACCCAAAGCAATTTACAAATTTAATGCAATCCCTGTCAAGCTACCAGCCACATTTTTCACAGAACTAGAACAAATAATTTCAAGATTTGTATGGAAACACAAAAAACCTCCAATAGCCAAAGCAATCTTGAGAAAGAAGAATGGAACTGGAGGAATCAACTTGCCTGACTTCAGGCTCTACTACAAAGCCACAGTCATCAAGACAGTATGGTACTGGCACAAAGACAGACATATAGATCAATGGAACAAAATAGAAAGCCCAGAGATAAATCCACACACATATGGACACCTTATCTTTGACAAAGGAGGCAAGAATATACAATGGAGTAAAGACAATCTCTTTAACAAGTGGTGCTGGGAAAACTGGTCAACCACTTGTAAAAGAATGAAACTAGATCACTTTCTAACACCCCACACAAAAATAAACTCAAAATGGATTAAAGATCTAAATGTAAGATCAGAAACTATAAAACTCCTAGAGGAGAACATAGGCAAAACACTCTCAGACATAAATCACAGCAGGATCCTCTATGATCCACCTCCCAGAATTCTGGAAATAAAAGCAAAAATAAACAAATGGGATCTAATTAAAATTAAAAGCTTCTGTACAACAAAGGAAAATATAAGCAAGGTGAAAAGACAGCCTTCTGAATGGGAGAAAATAATAGCAAATGAAACAACTGACAAACAACTAATCTCAAAAATATACAAGCAACTTATGCAGCTCAATTCCAGAAAAATAAACGACCCAATCAAAAAATGGGCCAAAGAACTAAATAGACATTTCTCCAAAGAAGACATACGGATGGCTAACAAACACATGAAAAGATGCTCAACATCACTCATTATTAGAGAAATGCAAATCAAAACCACAATGAGGTACCACTTCACACCAGTCAGAATGGCTGCGATCCAAAAATCTGCAAGCAATAAATGCTGGAGAGGGTGTGGAGAAAAGGGAACCCTCCTACACTGTTGGTGGGAATGCAAACTAGTACAGCCACTATGGAGAACAGTGTGGAGATTCCTTAAAAAATTGCAAATAGAACTACCTTATGACCCAGCAATCCCACTTCTGGGCATACACACGGAGGAAACCAGAATTGAAAGAGACACATGCACCCCAATGTTCATCGCAGCACTGTTTATAATAGCCAGGACATGGAAACAACCTAGATGTCCATCAGCAGATGAATGGATAAGAAAGCTGTGGTACATATACACAATGGAGTATTACTCAGCCGTTAAAAAGAATTCATTTGAATCAGTTCTGATGAGATGGATGAAACTGGAGCCAATTATACAGAGTGAAGTAAGCCAGAAAGAAAAACACCAATACAGTATACTAACACATATATATGGAATTTAGGAAGATGGCAATGACGACCCTGTATGCAAGACAGGAAAAAAAGACACAGATGTGTATAACGGACTTTTGGACTCAGAGGGAGAGGGAGAGGGTGGGATGATTTGGGAGAATGGGAATTCTAACTTGTATAACTGTCATGTAAGAATTGAATCGCCAGTCCATGTCTGACGTAGGGTGCAGCTTGCTTGGGGGCAGGTGCATGGGGATGACCCAGAGAGATGTTGTGGGGAGGGAGGTGGGAGGGGGGTTCATGTTTGGGAACGCATGTAAGAATTAAAGATTTTAAAATTTAAAAAAAAATAAAAAAATTTAAAAAAATAAATAAATAAAAAAAATAAAAAAATAAAAAATAAAAGAAGCTATAAATGCATCTTCAAGATGCAGCTGAGGGCTGCCCTGGTGGCTTGGTGGTAAAGAATCTGCCTGTCAATGCAGGAGACTCGGGTTGGATTCCTGATCCAGGAAGAGCCCACATCCTGCGGTACAGCTGAGTCGGTGTGCCACAAGTTCTGAGCCTGTGTTCTCAAGTCCTGGGCCCACAGCTGAGCCCAGGAGCGGCAACTACTGAAGCCTGCATGCCCTACAGCCTGTGCTCTGGACAAAAGAAGCCAAAGCAACGAGGAGCCTGTGCACCAGACCTAGAGAGCAGCCCCCACTCGCTGCAAATAGAGAAAACTCGCACAGCAATAAGGACCCAGCACAGCCAAAAATGAAATACACAAATAATTTTTTTTAATTAAAAAAATGTAGCTGGAGTCCACATGATCAGAAACAACATTGCCTGTCTTTTGGTAAACTGCTACTTCTTGGCTAAACTCCAGTGCCCAGATGTTGGAATTCCAATTACCATGCAACTGTCAAAAATGAAGGTTGTTTCAAGAGATCTTGACAGTCTGCTCTTCATTTCAGAGAAAATGGGGGCTCTTAGCCACTAATTTGCTCAAAGTCACAAAAGTAGGGATTTGTAGATCCTGCATTCATTACAAAACCAGATTGGTCTTTTTCCAGATTTTATACAATATGGAAACTCTGCCTCCATGAGTAGCTCATTCATGGGTTCAACAAACGTTTATCTGCAGACAACTCTTCTTACTGCTTAGGATACAGAGTCCAATAGCACAGGCTAAAGAACCTACCTCCTTGAGTTTATTTTCTAAAAATGGATGATGGACCATAAATAATACATCACTACATTACATGATTTGTTATCAGATTAAAAGAGTTGGACAAAAAGGAAAAGCAAAGTAGGATAAAGGGCCTGAGGATTGTAGGGTAGAAACAGACTTGGGGCAACGGAGGAGAGAATTTTTCAGTCTTACACTGGGTGTCAAGGCAAGCTCACTGACATTTCAGCAAACAACTGAAAGAGATAAGGGAAGTGAGTAGATGGCTATCTCCATAAAGGTTGACTCCAGGAGAGAACTTCAGTACAAAAGCCAGGCCTTAAGCTTGAGGACCCAAATCCTACCTTGTTTTTGAGGAATGGCAAGGTGATCAGTGTGACTGGAGGAGAATGAATGAAGGGGAAAATGGTGGGAGAAGAGCCAAACCAGAAAAGGGGGGCAGAGATCTGATCAGAGAGAGCTCTGCAGAGCACTGGAAAGAGACTGCACTTTACTCCATGTACACTGCGGAGCTATAACAGGGTTTTGATCAAAAATTAATCCGTACTAAAAGGATCACCCCGGTTGCTCTCATGAGCATTAAATCTAGGTTTTAAGTAATGTATAAGCAAGGAAATGAGCTAAGTTACTACAGTTATCCTGCTGAAAAATGGTGTTGGATTGGATCATTCTAATAGTGATGGAAATGGTGAGAAACAATTAATTACTGATGAATTCAAAAGATATTATAATCTGAGAGTAAACGGCATATCAGATATGAGTTCTGAGAGAAGGGAGAGAAATGGGTTATTTCAATAAGAGAGTTTTTTCCACTTAAGGTTTCTGTTATATATAAAAGACTTTGTATGAGTGATGGAGCATCGCCTGTGAAGACAAATCTGCTGGTTGATTTCTGGTTCTGTTATGTACTAGGCTTCCCCTTTTTGAACAAAACAGTGCTGTCATTAGGAGCTCAGATCTGAACTCTTGTGACTCTTTCTGCGAATCCTGGTTCTTTCCCTTATTAATTTTAAGCAGCTGACGTTGACACTCTAATCTTCATTTTATAATTGGGCTGATGAACATATTTACCAGAGAGGAATAGAGAAGGAGCAGAGAAGGGAAAAGAGAATGCGTTAGATCTGCTCAAGCATGTGAAGCGGAACCAGCTAAGTGCCAAACATATAGCAGGTGCTGTACGTTGAATCAGTGGTTTCGGTGCCTCCTCCCTCCCTGTAGCCACATCCTTTGCTCTGTAACTTTGCAATTGCTTCTTTTCCAACATTTTTATTAAAAAGAAATACTACGTCTTCCAAAACAGATGAAGGCAGCGTAATGAGTGGCATTGTTTTCTAGTTTTGCAAATCTCTCGAATATCTGTCTTACTAAAAGAGAGCTACTGTCACATAAGCTTCTGCATTCAGCTTTTCTGCAATATACTATTTTGGTTGAAGGACTTAAAATAAAAATATTGAATATCATCTTATTTGATATTATATCCCAAATTGACAAGTGGTCCTTCCTTAAGTTGGGTTGCAAAAGAAATCTTAAACCTGATCAGTGGACTCCAATAATCTTATTACCATTCATAAAATTTAAGCTTTTAAACAAAAAACTAGGATTTTGAAAAATTTGCATACATCACTGTGAGTTTTAATAGCTTCCTAACAAAATTTTTCTCCTGAGGTTAGTGATGATATAGACAAATGAAACTATCTGATATTCTAGCAGTTCCTTCTGAAGAGAATGACTATACTTTCCCACTCCTAGAGTTCAGGTTGAGCCCTGTGACTTACTTTGGTTGTAGAGAAAGGCAGAGGTGAGAGCGTGACAGTTCCAAGCAGAGTTCTTATGTGTGCTGCATGCTAACTCGCTTCAGTCGACCCCATGGACTGTAGCCCGCCAGGCTCCTCTATCCACGGGATCTCCGGGCAAGAATACTGAGTGAGTTGCCACGCTCTCATCCAGGGAATATTCCCGACGTAGCGATTGAACCTGCGTCTCTTCCCTCTCCTGAGTGTTCTTTACCACTAGCACCACCTGAGAAGTCCTAATGAGACCTTGGGTATTACTGCTTTTGTGCGGGCTCCATCCTAGCTCTGCATTGCCAAGAGGATGAGAGCTGCTGGGCCAGAACCACTTCTGTTGACACGACCTGTAGCTGCAAGCGAAATTACCCAGGCAAGCACAGAGGAACCAGCCCAAAGACTCGCGAGGGAGACTAAACCGCTTGTCTTCTCAGCCACCGTGTTGAGGATATTTCGTTGGCATAAGCAATGAAGGGTAGGCATTAAATAAATCCTAGGTTATTTCCTTAGGATTTTGGTTAAAACAAAATGTAAAGGAAACACTTCCCACCCCACCTCCAAAAAGTTATCTATTAAATGATTTCCCTTTGCTTTATAGTTTTTTT
>NW_017203571.1:0-28802 GCF_001704415.2 Capra hircus | reverse complement strand
CCGTAGGCTTCGTGCAAAGCGGCAGAATCGCTGGGATCGTAGTTTCAACATAACTAACCATTTTCCCCAAAAATATGGGTTGAACTACTCTGGTGCCTTCCTAAAAGAAAAGAAAAGAAAAGTCTTAATTAGAAATGTCAGTTTTTCTTTACACAAGATTTACTTTTTTAGCATTAGCATGCTAAAAATACATTTTGACAAAATGCTACATTCGTGCTAATTTAAAAAGAAAATATGCAGATTCACCATCTCCTATAAGACAAGTAGACAACAGTTTTAACCTTAAGGCAAAATTTTACATGCAAAAATAGTAAAGCCTTGCTGCTGCTGCTGCTGAGTCGCTTCAGTCGTGTCCGATCTGTCGACCCTGTGCGACCCCAGAGACGGTAGCCCACCAGTCTCCGCCGCCGCCCTTTGCGATTCTCCAGGCAAGAACACTGGAGTGGGTTGCCATTTCCTTCTCCAACGCATGGAAGCTGAAACGTGGAAGTGAAGTCGCTCAGTTTGTGTTCGACTCTTTGCGACCCCGTGGACAGCAGCCCACCAGGCTCCTCCGTCATGTGATTTGCCAGGCAAGGGTACTGGAGTGGGTATCATGCTTAGTGTAATGTGAATGCTCAGTAAATACCACAACCAGGCTCAATACCAACTGAGCCTTAAGATGAATAAGGAAAAAGGTGGCAGAAGAAGAGTAAGAAATCTGCTTCCATATGAAGAGGCCTGCTGGCACCTTGCCCATCCCCTGTATTCTTGATGTCCCAGCCCAATAGAAAGTCAGCCTGTCCACATATGGGAGACACGCTTTTATTACCTTCTTTGTGACTATGAACTGAGACACTGGTACAAACACATCCACTCTTTTCCATCCCAAACTCCACATGTCTGTAGGTCAAGGGAATGGAAACCAGCTTCAGCTGGAATGCCACAAAGAAACCAGGCTTGGCAGCTCTACAGGCTCTCAGCTCCTGAGAGCACTGCCTCAATATGTCTCTACCCCCTAGAAGTCGGAATGTTCCTTGGAGTGAAAAATTAAATATGGTGGAGTCAAGCTAAAAAATCCTAACTTCCCATGGTTCTCCATCCACCATCCACTGCAGTTGGTGGTTGGGAAGAAATGTTCCCAATCATCTCTTCCCCAAGGCTAAACCAATTGACTCAGAGTGCACTGAGGCTTCCACTCTAAGTAAGACTTAGGGAAAGCAAGCTTCTTTCCGAAAGAAAAAGGCAAAGAAACAGCAACACCTACCCACCCTGCCAAACAGCCACTTTGCCCCCACAACTTACTCCCTCCCTCTAGTCACTCCTTGAAGGTCGCTTTCTCCCCAGGTCCCCTTCTTTCTCCACCATCAAAGAAAACCAAACACTCAATGAATCCAAGTCACCAAAAGTAAACACCTTGACCCTCAACATCATTTCCTCCACAGACTTCTCAAAAGACAAAATGTTAAAAGTTTGGAAGTCTTTGAGGAACAGGGCTCTTCCTTTCTCGGCCATCCAGCATTACTAACACGGACAGGGAAGCTTGGCTGACCTGACAGGTGTGCTTTGCCAGCTCTTTTCTGTCTGAGGCTGAGGAACCCACACATAAGAGCAGGGAAGGAGAATCCATAACACCAAACCACCAAAAAAACTAAGCATTTCCTGCTCAGACAACTAGTGTCTGATCAGGATATTTATCAAAAGATGTCCCCATCCCTCATATGGGGGTCTCATTAAACCTTAGCATTCCTGTCTTATTCTACACAAATGCGACACACACACATTCACAGGCTGCACCAACTGCCTCTCCCTCCATGAAGTCATGGAAATTTTCATCTACTACAGAGGATAAAGGGAACACTATTTAGTTGAAGAAGTATAAGTAAGATGATCAGACTGGAGTAAAATGATCAGTTCTGATACATTTCCACCGTGTACTGTCACCCATCCCAAGAGGCATAGAGAGCTCATGGAAGAGTCCCTCATAAAATGGATTGTCAAACACACTGTTTATAGTTTCCTGAGATGGAAATGTGGAGGCCACACAGAGAAGCGAGAGCATCAAACCATGCACAAGGGCAGTCCCGGCCCAGGTGTCCCCAAGGGCAGCCCAGCCCTGCAGCCAGAAACCACCAGAAGCCCAGCAGGAATATCTGCCATCCCAGACTTTCCTGAAACATGATTCTCTTTGGGAATCACTGTTGCCTGTTACTTAGCTCTCCATTTGAGCTAACATCCTTGTGATTACAGAAGAAAAAAAAAATAATGTCACTCACCAAACAGAGTACGGATAAAAGCAACAAATCCAGCAATAAAGAGTGTAAATAAAGGCAGGTCACTACTGCCAGGCATATCTGGAGTTTTTCGCTGAGAAACAATATTTAATAACCCAGCTGAAGGACTTCCCTGGTGGTCCTTTAGCTGAGACTCCACACTCCCAACATAGGGGACCTTGGTTCTATCCGTGGTCAGGGAACTAGTTCCGCATGCAGAAACTAAGACCTGGTACAGCCAAAAAAAATAGAAAAACAGTTGGAGAAATAGCCTCACTAAGGTATAATGCCAGTTCATGGCTCATATCTTCCACTCATCTGTGAATTCTTTTTATTCTTGACAATGATTATTATTTAATTGGGATAGAAAGTGTGTTATCTTTCAAAAAGATAACAAAGGATTTCAAACATGAACTGTTACTGATGCAGTTTGGGAGGAGAGTCATTTATTATTATTAAGCACTATTTTGGGACTTCCTCTGATGACTCAATGGTTAGGAATCCATCTCAATGCAGGAGTCACAGGAAATGCAGGTTTGATCCCTGAGTTGAGAAGATCCTCTGAGGAGGAAATGGCAACCCACTCCAGGATTATTGCCAGGGTAATCCCATGAACAGAGAAGCCTGGTGGGCTACAGTCCCTGGGGTCACAAAGGGTCAGACAAGACTGAATGACAGAGCACACCTGCACAGCTGTGCCTCCAGCAAGGAGCAGTCACGGCAACTCAGAGAAGCAACGAAAAGTGCAATGCATAAGGAATCTCCATCCTGGCACAAGTTGCAACTATGGAAAACAGAAAATGGATATTATGCTCCGCATGAAAACTAACAGGAAGTAAAAAACAATTTTCCAGTAATGTCTCTCAAACAGAAAAAAAAGAAAGCAAAATAGGCAAAATAGTGAATAGCACAAAATTGTGAAAACAAAACCCCAAGTACATATAGAGAGTAAGAATACACATATTAAATATGATTCTACAAAGCTTCCAGAACACACAGGACAGAAGTTACTGAAGTCATCAAAGGTAGACTGAGTAGATCTGTCCCCTCCACACACAGGGAAAGGTTAGATGAACAGTCATTTAATAGGACAGCTGGCAGCTGCATTTATAATCTGTGAGTGTTTCCATTTCTGACATTTGGTAAAACTGGCTGAGGCAAACCAGGCAAAAGGTTTTCCAGCTACCAGAAGATTAACTCCTGCATATGCTCAATGTTCTGTTCCGAGTATTAACTCCAAGTGAAACAGTGGTGTGAACCCCAAGGATAGACTGAATTCCAGAAGACTCTGCTTGTCTTGGAGAGTCTCTCAGAGAGGCAAGGAGTGGCTGTGGCTCACCCTGGGACACAGACACTGGTGGCAGCCATTCCCGGGAGCTGCCCCACCACGTGTACACTGGTGTGGGCAGACACTACCAAGGAAACCTCTCATCTGTACATTCCCAATTCTCACCATCAACTAAAAAGAAATTAAACAACTGAGAAAATATTCATTATCAACCTTGAAGATAACCATACTGAAATTTTCTTGATCAGCAGGAACAAAGTCAAACACTGTCCCTTAAACCCTTCCTCTTTGACATAAATCTATGATCACATGTATATTCTTTCCACAAACCAATTGAGAATATAGTTCTTATTCTTTCACAAGAATTCTTCACAACTCTGAAATCATAAAGGATCTTTAAAAGAGCAGAATTTAATACCACAACATCCATTATTCAGGATTCTCTGAGAGTCTGAGTCTCTCAGGCAGACTTTTTATTTTGGCCACGCCCTGTGGCATGCAGAATCTTAGTTCCCTGACCAGGGATCAAGAACCCTCACATCTGCACTGGGGGCATAGAGTCTTAACCACCGGATTGCCAGGGAAGTTTGTGGTAGCCATTTCTTGACAGAGGCCTTGGTATTCAGCCTCCTGAAAGCACCTGATATTGGGTCCCACTTTTGCTTCTTAGAATAACTTCTTGCAGGGTGAGGTTAGAAACCAGAACTTCTGCAGTGGATAGAATTCCTTCTCCAAGTTAATGTACTTGAAACATTTCTCACCCAGTTTCCCCATATCTCATTCATGGAAATAAAAACACAAAAATAGAAACAAGCTAACAAAGAAAAACACTTGAATGAAACATATAAGCAGAAACGAGTGAGCTTGTAGGAAAAAAATTGAACAGGCAGTTAATCTTTAGAACTGGGGGAGTTCTAAAGTGGAGTTGAGAAAAATCCTAGAGATAAGAAGGAAAAGCAGTAAATCTGGGAAATCATACCTACCAGCATTCTAGATATCCTAGCCTTCACTCATCTTTAACACATTGGTCTTCATCCTGGCTGCACCTTAGTATCACCTGGGTGGGGATAAGGGCACTCTGATGCCTGAGGCCCAGCCTCCAGAAACTGGTTTAGGTTCAACTGATTAGTGATGAAGCCTGAAGATTCCTCTCCCTGGAAGATTCTGGATGCAGAAACTAACCCATGTAAGCATCTGCTAAACTCCACTCTTGCACTGTCTTGGCATCTGAGCCTGGAATGGCTACAGACCTACTCTGAAGGAATTACAATGATCACAGACTTTTAATCAGAGTTCCATGACACATTTCATGCTTCCAGAAAAATCCTTATAAACCCAAGTCCAGAGATTACAGTACTGAAATTGGAAAATTTTCATTCTGCACAGTAGGAAAAATAAAATTTCAGATAAAACTATATTTAAAAAACATCAGTAAGAAGATGAGTCAAAATTAGCCTGGAAAGTTATCTTAAAAGGAGAAGGAGAATTAGAATAGAGCCAACGAGGATATCAGCCTTCTTTAAAAGTAGCCTTGTCTTGATTTTGGAATCATGAAAACATTATACAGAATTATAATCATAAAAGAACTAAATTTTTTAAAAAGCAATTCCTAAAATTTCAAAGTAAATTTAAATAAAAGTACCTAAATATCTACCCATCCTGTTGGTTCACAGAGCAATACAAAAGGAACTATCAAAAGTGATTTTAAACAAAACAATTTGAAAACACATTATCTGCGTCATACACCCACATGAAGACAATATGAACTGCAAAAAGATAAATCTCATAATGCTTTCAGAAGTCACATTATAAGATGAAACAAATGAATAATTATGTTGATATCAATGAGAATTACACTTAGACTTGGGACAAAGAGAATAGATGATGGGAGAAAAGAGATACAGATGTAAGCACACTAAGATGAAGTAAAAACACTAGTGTCCTGCATCTGACTTGGATTGGAAACACCCATGTAAACATATTTGTTTACCTTAAAAAAATGTATTCTAACTTGGTCTAATGAAAAAAAGCCAAGAAACAATAAACAAGAACAATAAGCCCCTCTAGCACCCAGACTATAGTCTTTAAATACCGTTTCACACTAAAAGGAGACGAGGCTGCTTGGAGAAATGGTTGATTCCAGGGCTGAACAAATGCTGTACAAAATGAACTAAAAACATCCTGTCACACCAGAAACCAAAAAAAAAAAAAAAGACATTAAAAAAAAAAAAAAAAAAAAACTAGCCAAGACTTCTAGAGTATGTGTAAAAGACTTAGGACCCAACCTGAATATACTCCCACTGCACAAAGATGGCCAAAGTTCGACACAAGCATAACAAATGAAATGGACTGAAGCAGATCAGAAATACTTAAATCCATGAGCTCAAACTGACATTCACAAAACCAAACCAAACAAACAACCATGAGAACTCACTAGCCCCTCTCTTCACTAGAGGAGAATCAATTCATCATCTTGAAAACAGGTTTTAAAAACTGAAAAAAATTATTTTCCCCTACTCTCCCAATAAATACTATCAGTTCAGTTCAGATCAGTTCAGACTCTCAGTCGTGTCCGACTCTTTGCAACCCCATGAATCACAGCACGCCAGGCCTCCCTGTCTATCACCAACTCCCGGAGTTCACTCAGACTCACGCCCGACTCAGTGATGCCATCCAGCCATTTCATCCTCTGTCATCCCCTTCTCCTCCTGCCCCCAATCCCTCCCCGCATCAGAGTCTTTTCCAATGAATCAACTCTTCGCATGAGGTGGCCAAAGTACTGGAGTTTCAGCTTCAGCATCATTCCTCCAAAGAAATCCCAGGGTTGATCTCCTTCAGAATGGACTGGTTGGATCTCCTTGCAGTCCAAGGGACTCTCAAGAGTCTTCTCCAACACCACAGTTCAAAAGCATCAATTCTTCAGCACTCAGCCTTCTTCCCAGTCCAACTATCACATCCATACATAGCCTTGACTAGACAGACCTTAGTCAGCAAAGTAATGTCTCTGCTTTCGAATATGCTATCTAGGTTGGTCATAACTTTTCTTCCAAAGAGTAAGCGTCTTTTAATTTCATGGTGTTAACCAAGGAGCTTAAAACATCTCCATTTTGCAACTCTTAATAAATTAAGGGACCTTGAGCAAGGATCATGAATAGTTCCAATATCACACACACACACACACACACACATACACACCAAAGATGTTATGTACCTTATAACGGATATATACAACCCTACCTCCTACCACAGACGAAAGGGGTGAAGAAAATCCAAATGAGCTACATCAAACTTCTAGACCTAAACACCAACCTAAGGTGCCAGAGGAACATGTGAATTGACACAGTGAGAGATGCGATCAGCCAAATCCAAGCTGTGGGAATCTCTACAGGACAAACAACCTACAGGCTCGGGGTGGAAGGGAACAGAAAGGCAATCTGTATAACCTGTGTCAGCCAAGTGTACCTTATTTTAATACTGCTTCCAACAGAAGAGGGGAAAAAGACAACTGTGAGCGCTGGCTAGACACTAATGATATTAAAGTTAATATTTATGAATAATAATAATAATGTTTATGCTAAATGTGTTTAGTGGGGGGAGATTCCATATCTTTTAAAGATACATACTAAAATACTTATGGATAAAAACGATATGATGTCTTCAAACTGCTTTAAAATAATCTTGGGAAATGAGGGTGAGTTTCAGATGAATCAAGACTGCTCTTTATGGCAATTATTGCAGCTGATTTAGGGTGACAAAGAGGCTTATTTCCTTTTACCCTTCTGAGTTCTTAGCTGAGGATCTCTGTAATAAATGACAGAATAGCAGGACAAAATCAAACAGAAGTTTATTAACATGTATATTTCTGATACACATGTGAAATATCAAGAAGAACTGAGTAACTCCCTGAGATGGCCCAAGCCACCACCTTAAATACCATCCCCAGCTAAAGACAAAAGAAAAGGTGATGGGGCGCCTATGAGAGGTTAATAGGAAAAGCAGCTTAAACTACACTAGGGTTGTGTTTGTTATGCAGATTTCATCCTTTCTGAAGACTGTCCTTCAACAGGATTCTGCTGTGATCTAGAGCCACCCTTCTTTTTCTGGTACAGAGAGGGAGACACCTTTACAAATGGAGACTTCCTTTTTCAGTGTAGATGTCCCTCAGAAGAGTAACTTCTACTCCGTCTTCAGAGTTTCTCCTGTGTCTATTTCTGAAAAAACACAATCAACTCACAACAATCTTTCTGCCAGAGAGCCCTACTCTGGAGTGACACATTGTGTTACCCTTTCATTCTATTTTTGCATTTTTGAAATGTTTTTTAAAATCTACATGAAATTAAAAACAAAACAAAAAACACTATAGAAAGCAGTTGACAGAGGAGCACAGAGCTGTTGCTAGAAAAGCAGCTCCTCCTGGCTCTGAGCCTCAGTGGAGGCTGTGGGAGGAGAGGACAGAACACAGAACACGGGTCTAGCAGTCAGAGCTCTGCGCCTCAGGGACCAGGTCGGCCACCTGCCAGTCACGTGACCCCAAGCCCATCATGTGCCCTCCTGGGCCTCCGGGTCTTTATCTGTGAAATACCGGCCTTGCCTCCCTCAGAGGAATCCTGGGACAGCTAAACGAGATACAACAGCTCAGAGAGCTCTGAAACCACCATAAAAACAAGGGTTTTTCATCACTTTTATTATTAGAAGTCCCAGTAAGAGAATTACTCTATTCTTCATGGCAGAGCCTGGTTTCACAAAGGGCCTGGAGAACTCATTGTTGCTCACAGATGGTCACAGGTGAATAAGAACTCTTGAGAAAAGCCATGTGTAAAGCCAAATTTTCTAGACTGTAATTAAAGTTTCACTTCTAAGCAGATTGCTAAAAATTTTAATCATTATGAATGCAATCTTTTAAAAAGAGTCTCCTACCTCCCTGACTACATAAAGAAAATGGATTGAGGGGGGTGGAGGAAACAAGTGAAATAGATGAGGGAACTTAAGAGGCACAAACTCCAAATTATAAAATAAGTAAAAGGGGATCAGGGGCAAAAAAGTAAATATATAAAAGTTTAAAAAATAAATAAATCACAGGATTATAATATACAACATAGGAAATATATTCAATAATATTGGAATAACTTTGCATGGTGACACTTGGTAACTAAACTTATCATGTACTGTATGAGATCCAACCAGTCCATTCTGAAGGAGATCAACCCTGGGATTTCTTTTGAAGGAATGATGCTAAAGCTGAATCTCCAGTACTTTGGACACCTCATGCGAAGAGTTGACTCATTGGAAAAGACTCTGATGCTGGGAGGTATTGGGGGCAGGAGGAGAAGGGGACGACCGAGGATGAGATGGCTAGATGGCATCACGGACTCAATGGATGTGAGTCTGAGTGAACTCGGAGAGATGGTGATGGACAGGGAGGTCTGGTGTGCTGCAATTCATGGGGTCACAAAGAGTTGAACACGACTGAGCGACTGAGCTGAACTGAACTGATGTATACCAGAAACTAATATAACATTCTAAGCCAATCATACTTCAATTTAAAAAATTCTTTTAACTTTACATTAAAAACTTACATATGCTTAGAAAAAAAAAAAGAAGGTGGATATAAAACCCTAATTTATAACTCAAGGTCATCACTGTGGGTATTACTGACACCTAATGGCTAACATGATGCTCTCAGGAACCAGCAGGGCACACACAGCAGGTCTGCTCAGCAAATCCCCGTCCACTCTGCTCAAGGCCCCCTCCTCCTCTCCTGCTGTGTGGTCCTCAATGGTTGCTCTCAGCCCGCAGTATCTCTGCCATCAGCAGCCACTCCTCAGCCTCCTGGGTTGAGCAAAGTGAGGGACACATAGAAGAAAGGATTGGGGAATAAATGCAAAGACCACTCAGCTCTCGGAGAACCAACCGTGAGTCAAGGCACAAGCCCACTTTGGGACGCAGAGGATTCTGTTTACTTCCTGCCCATCAGCTGAGCTCCAAAGGGAAGATTTACACACATATGGGCTTCCCCACAGCCTCCACTTGGACCAGAGACCATCAGCAAAAGTGGTCTCAGACAAAGGCCAAGTGTCTGGACAAGGCCGGGCCACATCTAAGGGTCCTGGGAAGAGGACATAACTCCCAGCCACTCCTCCCCTCTCAGAAGACTGCGTGAACCCACTTTGTCTCTCTGAGGTCACCCCACTTACACAACAGCAGGTAGAGACCTCACCTCTCAGAGAGAAGCCCTGATGACCTGGGGAGGTGGTCTCTGTGTCTCTGGCCCAGGCAGAAACTTCAGGCTCCTCCTCTCCACCCTGAGAGCCCTGGGATTGCGGAAACCTGTCCTCCACACCTGCAGTCCCCATGGAGGTGCACACAGGGGCCAGGGTGCTAAGAATTCTCTGACTGTTCTTTTCTAATTAGCATTGACCTGCAAGGGCTCCACAGCCTGGTACCTGTTTTCTCCGAGTGGTAAAGACACTCCTCAGTTCTCATAGGACAGAGGTTTTCATATTTCAGAATCCTAAGGGCCTCACCCTGGACTGGCGTCACCCTGCTTTTTCTCACTGATGCTGCCAGGAGTACCTGGGAGGCCCTGCTTGTGCTGTGGGTGGAAAGAGCACACTGCTTGGGATCATGGATGATCCACGGGGCGTTCTGTGCACCGGAGGAATTGAAAGAGGGCTGGAGATCTAAAGGGAAACATGTTTGTGTTTTAGAAAATCCTGGGCTGAGTTTAGATCTTTCATTATCAAAAATACAAAGACCAACAAGCAGTACAGATAGATCACAACATGGGCATTTGCTTCATAAAATCAATTTAAGTAACTAGTACCGCTACTGCTACTAGTACTAGTAGTACTGCCACACAGAGGAGCCCCGACACTCAAGGCCCTCTACTCCCACTTCTCTGCCATGACCACCCAACAACCAATCTCCTAAAAGAGGGCCCAGGGCTCTACCAGCTGCCCCTTATGCAGCCCCAGACCTGGCCTTCCTGGATCCCCAGCAGGAAGTATTACTGGATCCGGAAAACTCTGAAATCAACACTCCCAGCACCACAGTGGGGCGAATTCCCTCTCAGGAAGAACCCCAGATCCTGCGGCCTCTCCCTCTATGTCTGCTTCTCCCGTGAACTGTCACAGCCAAGACCCAGGACTCATATTAGGATGGGATCCATTCGAGGCTTAGCAACCGCACCTAAGGAGCCGACAGCCCAGGACAGCCAGAAAATCCACATGGGCTATGCTTTGAGACCCACTTGCCTTCAAGCCTCTTTATCATCTGGTACCAAAGAGAAACTAGAGAACCAGGGACAGCAGAGAAAGACCTGCTCCAGGATATGATCCACCGTTAAACCTGGAGGCCACTCATCCAACCAGGCACCTGGCATGAGCCACAGGCAGACACCGAGGCCCCAGGGTTTCCACACAAGCAGAATTCATGAGAACTCACCCAGGATGGAAACCTGCAATGGAGGGTGCATGAGTTCTCCACAATTCATGGTGAAGCTGGAGCTCCTCCCCATGGCGGGCTCTGGCCTGGTGACCTGGCCCATGGGGAGGGGGCAGCCCAGGGAAGGGAGTTGATCTTGGAAGCTCTGGCAGCTCCAGCCCAGACACAGGACCCCAGGTTCTGTTCCACAGGAAGGAGATGATCCTTTCCCAGGAAAACATTTATCATATGTGACCTGGGAACGTCAACAATTACTTGCTGAGCAACAGTCAAATGTCTAATGTTATTCTGGGCTCCAGTCCAAATTTGAGTGAGTAATAGTCACAGTCGTGTTTGATTCTTTATGACCCCATGGACTGGACACTGCCAGGCTCCTCTGTTCATGGAATTCTTCAGGAAAGAATACTGGAGTGGGTTGCCATTTTCTTCTCCAAGGTATCTTCCTGATGCAGGGATCAAACAAGGGTCTCCTGCACTGCAGGCAGATTCTTCTGAGCACCAGGAAGTTCAGTTCAGTTCAGTCACTCAGTCGTGTCCGACTCTTTGCGACCCCATGGACTGCACCATTCTGGGCCACCCTTTCGATCACCAACTCCCAGACTATACTCAAACTAATGTCCATTGAGTCAGTAGTGCCATCCAGCCATCTCATCCACTGTCATCCCGATCTCCTCCCACCTTCCCAGCATCAGGGTCTTTTCCAATGACTCAGTTCTTCAAATCAGGTGCACAAAGTATTGGAGTTTCAGCTTTAGCATCAGTTCCAATGAATATTCAGGACTGATTTCCTTTAGGGTGGACTGGTTGCATCTTCTTGCAGTCCAAAGGACTCTCAAGAGTCTTCTCCAACACCACAGTTCAAAAGTATCAATTCTTTGGCACTCAGCTTTCTTGATAGTCCAACTCTCACATCCATCCACGACTACTGGAAAACCATAGCTTTGACTAGATGGACCTTTGTTGCCAAAGTAATGTCTCTGCTTTTTGATATGCTGTCTAGGTTGGTCACAACTTTTCTTCCAAGGAGCAAGCATCTTTTAAGTTCATGGCTGCAGTCACCATCTACAGTGATTTTGGTTCATGTACTATTGAAGCATGGCTTGGAGAATTTTGAGCATTACTTTACTAGCATGTGAGATGAGTGCAATTGTGCGGTAGTTTGAGCATTCTTTGGCCTTGCCTCTCTTTGGGATTGGAATGAAAACTGACCTTTTCCAATCCTGTGGCCACTTCTGAGTTTTCCAAATTTGCTTGCATATTGAGTGCAGCACTTTCATAGCATCGTCTTTTGGGATTTGAAATAGCTCAACTGGAATTCCACCACCTCCACTAGCTTTGTTCTTAGTGATGCTTCCTAAGGCCCACTTGACTTCACCTTCCAGGATATCTGGCTCTAGGCAAGTGATCATACCACTATGATTATCTGGGTCATGAGGATCTGTTTTGTGTAGTTCTTCTCTGTATTCTTACAACCTCTTCTGCTTCTGTTAGATCCATACAATTTCTATTCTTTATTGTGCCCATCTTTGTATGAAATGTTCCGCTGGTATCTGATTTTCTTGATGAGATCTCTAATCTTTCCCATTCTATTGCTTTCATCTCTTTCTTTGCATTGATTACTGAGGAACTCTTTCTTATCTTCCCTTGCTATTCTTTGGAACTCTGCATTCAAATGGGTATATCTTTCCTTTTCTCCTTTGCCTTTAATTTCTCTTCTCTTCACAGCTATTTGTAAAGCCTCCTCAGACAACCATTTTGCCTTCTTACATTTCTTTTTCTTGAGGATGGTCTTGGTCCCTGCCTCTTGTACAGTGTCATGAACCCCCATCCATAGTTCCTCAGGCACTCTGTCTATCAGATCTAATCCCTTGAATCTATTTCTCATGTCTACTGTATAATCGTAAGGGATTTTATTTAAGTCATACCTGAATGGTTTAGTGATTTTCCCTACTTTCTTCAATTTAAGTCTGAATTTGGCAATAAGGACTTCATGATCTGAGCTACAGTCAGCTCCCGGTCTTCTTTTGCTGACGGTATACAGCTTCTCCATCTTTGGTGGCAGAGAATATAATCAATCTGATTTCATATGGACCATCTGGTGATGTCCATGTGTAGAGTCTTCTCTTGTGTTGTTGGAAGAGGGTCTTTGCTATGACCAGTGCATTCTCTCGGCAAAACTCTATTAGGCTTTGCCCTGCTTCATTCTGTATTCCAAGGCCAAATTTGCCTGTTACCCCAGGTATCTCTTGACTTCCTACTTTTGCATTCCAGTTCCCTATAATGAAAAGGACGTCTTTTTTGACTGTTACTTCTAGAAAGTCTTGTAGGTCTTCATAGAACCATTCAACATCAGCTTCTTCAGCATTACTGGTTGGGGCATAGGCTTGGATTACTGTGATATTCAGTGGTTTGCCTTGGAAATGAACAGAGATCATTCTGTCATTTTTGAGATTGCACCCAAGAACTGCATTTTGGACTCTTTTGTTGACTATGATGGCTACTCCATTTCTTCTAAGGGATTCTTGCCCACAGTAGTAGATATAATGGTCATTTGAGTTAAATTCCCCATTCCAGTCCACTTTAGGTTGCTGATTCCTAAAATGTCGATGTTCACTCTTGCCATCTCCTGTTTAACCACTTTCAATTTGCCATAATTCATGGAACTAACATTCCAAGTTCCTATGCAATATTGCTCTTTATAGCATTGGAATTTACTTCCATCACCAGTCACATCCACAACTGGGTGCTGTTTTTGCTTTGGCTCCGTCTCTTCATTCTTTCTGGAGTTATTTCTCCACTGATCTCCAGTAGTATATTGGGCATCTACTGACCTGAGGAGTTCATCTTTCAGTGTCCTATCTTTTTGCCTTTTCATACTGTTCATGGGGTTCTCAAGGCAAGAATACTGAAGTGGCTTGCCATTCCCTTCTCCAGTGGACCACATTTTGTCAGAACTCTCCTCCAGGGAAGCTACTATTAAGAGACATTTCTAAGTATAAAGACAGGTCAACTTAAAAGTATCCTCAGTACATGTTTCACTTTATCTTACAATCTATAGACAATACATTAGAATATGTAATGAATCCATATACCTTTTCCAAAGGAATACCCTACAGAAGTAGCAATAAAGTTATAAATGACAGTCATCAATCAGATGAAATAATTTAGATGAAGCTTGTCTCTCTCGAAGAGATGGGGACTGGGCAAGTGGTCAGGAAGGAGATACAATATGCTTTTAACTTTGTATGAAGAATAATCTTCAGTTCCATGTTGTTGAACATAGGTCTGTTGTTGCCACATAAATCCTCTACTTCAAATTGCTGTCCAAATGCTTTATTAAAACTCTGCTTCTGGCCTTTGTTTTGGAATCTGTTAGGTTTGTTGCCATCTCCTGATCTCTGTTTTCTGAAGTTACTTCCTCCAAACCACAGGACACATATTCCCTGAGGTTGTAAGATCTTCTTTTGGTCAAGGGTCACTCAATATTTATATTGAGCCACCAAAAACATCCTAACATGGTATAATATATCTTTCCAGTGCTGCTATCCTTCCATTACACTATGTTTTAATCAGTTAAGAGAAAAATAGTAATCTCCAGAGGTCAAGCCCTTTAAGAGTCTGTCTATTCTAAAGATAAATACAACTGCTGATCTACATCATGATTCCTAGATGAGATTTACCCTCAGACCTTAAATCACTGTCCTCTCCCTGCCCCAGTCCATCCATCTCAGGACTGACCCACATATATTCAAAATCAATGCACTGTATGGAAAAGCTTTTACCTCTAGAAATGTTAACATTCCCAAAACTAAGTAGGATTTCCCGTAGCACTTTATGATTGCTTTCATTAAAGAAGGCTTCTGCCCATTTTTCTGGGCTCTCAACACTTCTTGATCCCAGTACCTGTGAAGAGAGACAAAGCACAGTGAGGAACAGCCCTGCCACGGGACAACAGGGGAGGGACAGAGCAGAGGACAAGCCTTCACTCCAGGGCGCTCCGTGGCTGCCCATAGATGCTGGCTAACTGCTCGCAGGGCTCCCAAAAGATGAGCGGTGCAGACACTGAAGCACCAGGAAAAGCACCAGACCAGGTCTTCAGAGAAAAGTCCCAGATTCTAGAAACAAATTCCTGCTAAACTTTGCTGAACTCACAGGTCATGAGCAGCTCAGAAGGGCAGACACTGTCCTCCAGGGACCCCATCTCCAGGGACAGAGCTAGGTCTCCAGGGCCATGGCTGGGGGCTCCCTCCATGTCCACTCATGCAGGGAATACAGGCTCCCCCAGCCTCGAACGTGGGCTAAGCCCAGGGTCAGCATGAAGGGTGAGGGTTCAATGTCAGGGAAGGAGGCTCAGAAGACCCCGGAGGAAGGCAAAGGCCCCTCCCTACAAGCTTTTAGCCCCATGGAGAAATTCTCACTCTTCTAACCATACTCCCTGCTGCCTGTGCTCACCCTTGCAGCTCTTCTCCAAGGTGCTGGGAGCGATCTTCTGGAAGCACTGGGTACATGTCATCTGTTTCTAATTTCCGTTTATGACCAATTTTAAACAAGGGGTTTAGCCACCTGTTAAACATCAAAAGGAGAGTGACATATATTCAAATTATATATATTTAATTAGAATCCTACATTCATGGACATTGTTTAAAAAAAGTCTACATTTTAACTATACAAAGATGTAGGGAGAAAATTAGACATATGCTTACAAACACATATATCAGGGTGTTGATAAGTCATTCTGGCTTACACAGAATATAACTTAACTAAAATACCCTGTTTGTGGGCTACTGAACATGCATTGTACATCTACTTTAATTATTAAGAAAAATACATTTAGAAATCAAAATAATGTTACCTTGCTTCAGGAGCACAGAATAGAGCTGAATGGCTATTGTGGATAAGGCTGTAGATACGTTCCTGTACTACCAAGCACTTAAATTTTCTGAACTGTATCAGACTCAATGATTTTGCTGTTGTTTCTTAGTGGCTAAGTTGTGTCTGACTGGTTTTGTGACCCCATGGACTGTGGCCCTCCAGGCTCCTCTGTCCATGGGATTTCCCAGTCAAGGATCCTGGAGTGGGTTGCCATTTCATTCTGCAGGGGATCTTCTTGGCTCAGGGATCAAACCCGTGTCTCCTGCACTGGCAGATGGATTCTATACCACTGAGCCACCAGGGAAGCCCGCCAGACTCAAGAATGCCTCAGTCACATTCACATAAGACGCAACCTTGCAGTCTCATGACCTCCTTAGTTCAGCTAATAACACAAAGGAAATTTTACGGGGAATCACGTTACAATTCACCACCCTGAGTCCAAAGGGCTCTGGACCCTGACCTCCTTACAGCCCTGTCAGACTCCCCTCACATGAGCCTCTTTCTGACCCCAACCATCTGAAGATGTCCTGAAGATAAGTGACATCTTTCCAACTAAAATGAATACATTGATTTTTCTTATAGTCCTCCCTATAATTGAAGCAGAAATTGCTAGACACTGTAAGATTTTTTTTTTAATTTCAATTTTTAATTCATTTCTTAATTTCAACTTTTCTCTTCTCAAGTAAGCATCTCACTCTGTGCTCCAATTTCCAGGCATTCAAAGGAATCCCTTCCTGGTCCGGAAGGTCATAAAACATTCAGACCCAGGACAAGACAATTATTAACTGCTGTCCAGTTTATCGAGAGAAGCCTCCACAAAGACCATTAGCACTTAAAATATACATTTGGTCCCTAAATAAAGGTCTAGGGTCTTGAGAAAGGGTTGAGGGATGGTGTTGCAGTGTCTAGAGAATCTGAGAAACTGGGGTTCCAACAAAGCCATAAAATCGGCAAACTGGACATGGTGATATTTACATTAAGTCATGAATCAACCAAAAATGTACAGATCAATACTAGAAAAGATATAAAACTGCTATTATCCTCGCCTTTTGGGGGCCTTTCACCCCCTCTCAGAGTCTATGCTGAGGACTTTGTATCTCTATCTTCTAAAATAAATTTTGCCTCTGTGTTTGCGAGTTTCCCAGAATTCATTCTTAGGCTCCGTGAACAGAATTCAGGTTTCACGTTTCATTATCATTTCCTGGCTGATTAATTTCTTTTCAAATGTAACACAAGACTTTCATAAGGGCTGAAATTTTACTGACTGTGGGGTCTGCCACCTTCAGCCCCAATCGGGAATAAATACTGGTGTGCTACAATTCATGGGGTCGCAAAGAGTCGGACACGACTGAGCGACTGAACTGAACTGATACTTTCAGGAACTCCACTAACAGCGGAGAATATCACCAAACTACAGTTCAATCCCTTCATGCCCAGGCTTCTGCCCAGGGACATCAATTACCCCCATTGCCACCCCACCCCAGCAAAGGGGTATGTGTTATTCAAATCCCTATTTGCTTGGGACCCAACCAATATTTCCAATGAGCCCTCCACATCCAGACATGACCGACTCTAGATACAGACCATGCCCAAGGGCTCTGGGAACAGGATCATACCAAACCTGAGGGGGCCTAGTCTGTGGAGGCAGTATCCTGGATGGAAGGGCGCCACCATTAGTCTAAACATGACTCAAGAAAACCCAAACACAGATGAGCCCCTAAGAGTCCTCGAGGACCCTGGGGCAAGGACTACCCACAATGGGCCATCAACTGTCTCCAAGAAAACTCTACTAGTGGATACTGGGCTATAAGAGGTGCACACCCCAATCTAGCTCACATTGAGATTTTAATTACACTCACCCCACCTCCCATCTAAATGGAGCCATTCATCTAGTCAGGAGGGAGCTGGACTGGACTGGTAATGGAAGGAGTTGTCACCCCTGTAGCATCCTTGGTGAGCCTGGCACGAGAAGCAATTTATAAAGCCAAAGCTACTAAAAAATAAACAACAACAACAAAAAAAGGCACTGGAACATGGCCTGGGCAACTAAAGAACTCAGCTGTAACTTTAGAAATATGAAATCTTCACTGACACTCAACCACTGCATAGCTCCTGATCACCTGCTGGCTGACCAAGGAGGAATCCGTGCCCTTGCAGCTATTTCTTGTTGTTTCTATGTTAATGCGAGTGGTCAAATAGAAGACAGTGTAACCTGACTGTTAGAGAAGACTGCTTGCAGACAGAGAAGGACGAATATCATATGATATCGCTTATATGTGGAATGTACGTAAAGGCTATAAATGAACTCTTTAAAAACAAGACTGAGAGTCACAATGTAGGAGAAAAAAAAAGTTATGGTTACCAGGGGGTGAGAGGAGGGACAAATTGGGGCACTGGGATTGACATACACACACTGTAATATATAAAACATAACTAAGAAGGACCTATGGCATAGCACAGCGAACTCTATTTTACACTCTGTAATGGCCTACGTAGGAAAAGAATCTAAAACAAGAGTGTGTATGTGTATGTGTATAAGAGATTCACTTTGCTGTAGAGCAGAAACTAACACAACATTGTTAATCAACTATACTCCAATAAAAATTCAGAGAGAAAGTCGCTTGATCCAATACTCAGAACAAGAAGGGCCCTGACAGAACAAATTTGGGACAGTATCAAAAGAGTAATCTCAGCTTCCTAGGCTTCTGCCATTCTTGAAAGTGAAAGCGAAGTTGCTCAGTCGTGCCCAACTCTTTGTGACCCCGTGAACTGTAGCCCACCAGGCTCCTCTGTCCATGGGATTCTCCAGGCAAGAATACTGGAGTGGTTTGCCATTTCCTTGGACCCCTTACAATTATTCTCCTCCTGTTTTTTGGTCTGTGTATCCCCAACTGCCTCATTAGTTTTATCTGGTCTTTATCTGGGTGTGAGAATTGGGACTTCAGCCAGGTGACAATCATATTTATTTTAGCTATCCACTCCAGTATTCTTGCCTGGAGAATCCCATGGAGAGAAGAGCCTGGCAGGCTACAGTCCATGGGGTCATGAAGAGTTGGACATGACTGAGTAACTAACTCTTTCTTTCCACTTCCTGCTTTTGTCTGAGTCTCAGGCCCAAAGGAGGAAGTTACAGAGAAAAATGAAAAACTGGTTTAGAACTAACTAGGCCCAAAATTGGAGGAGGAAATGGCAACCCACTGCAGTACTCTTGCCTGGGGAATTCCACAGACAGAGGACCTGGTGGGCTACAGTCCATGGGATCGCAAAGAGTTGGACACGGACTGTACAACTAACTTTCACTTTCAGGCCCAAAATGGTGAAAAACCTAACCTCCCCTAGACCCTGAGCCTATGCATTCACTGTAATATATTACTATGCTAAATGGCATACTCACCAGTGCCGTGACAGTTGACAATGGTCATGACAACAACCCACACAAGGACTAAAAATGAATGTTGACTCAGTTTCAGGTCCAAACCTCACCCTTGTTCTCAGATAAGTCATGAATATTCCTTCCTCTCTTGATTCAATTTCCTTGCTTTTACCTTGACCCAAATTGAGTTGAGAAGTTGATTTGTGAGCTAAGCTCTCACCTCTTCATTCTTTTGGTCACTGAATGAAACTTGTGCTGTTTCAGTCTCACCATCAATTTAGTTATTGGCTGTGGGAATCTGAGTGGAAAAACAACCTCTTCAGCCAAGATAAGGGATCTTAGCCTGTGCTAGGAGCCCAGCACAAGGAAGGAGACCAATTTGATGACATCAGTTACATATACAAGGAACACCGTCTTCAGAGCCAGACTGCTTGACTTGGGGTTCTGCTCCATTACTTACTGGTTGTGTGGCGGTAAGCAACTTACTAAATCTCTCTGCTTCAATGCCTTCAATTACAAAACAAGAGGTAATAGTGCCTTTCCCTCCAGCAGGAAACTGGAAATGGGTGCCTACCCAAATCAATGAAAAGTCCTCACCTTCCCATTTCCAGGCACACACATTTTGAAAATTCACAAACAGATGTTTGGAAAGTTCCTTGCTCTGCCTGAAGTTAAGGAGAATTTTTCCTACTTTTACTATTATGTATAGTAACCACACCCTATATTCCTTCTTCTAGGCCCTCTTTCCTTAAGGCCACCAAATAGCCAAGAGATGAAGCTACATACACTAAATACACCGCCATCAAAATCAACATAGGAAATCCCAATCCCTGGAGATCCCCTGGGCTGTTCTGTAAAAGAAGGAAATACTAAAATTTGGGAAAATATAAATGGGTTACAGTCCAGAAATAAAACAACTAGTAACCATCCAAGTGTGATTAAAGCCCAAAGGTTCAGGACCACATAGTTAGTGGCCCCAGCTACCACATGGAACACTTTAGTCAAGTGCTTCAACTCTGAGCTGTTTTTCATCTGTGTGTTTCCTCTGGGCTCAGGGACCCTTCAGTGGTTTTCAGAACCAAATGATTCCTGGGCAGGACCATCTGCATCAAGACCATGCACTGCTTCTCTGAAGTCTAGAGATTGGGAAAGACCTCACAGGCTTCAGGGACGCTATCCCAGAGTGATCCTCAAAGGTGGAAGTGGAGATAATTCACAATAAGGAAAGGGCCAATCAAATAAATCCTCCAGTTCTGACTGTGTGTCCCAGGCAAAGGCAAAACGTGTTCAAGAATAGTGTTCCCAATCATTAAATAAAAAACCTTTCATTTTTTTACCCCATGTGAAATTTGCCACAACTAGGAACCAAGTTATACAGTGAGAGCCACACAGGGAGAAAGGGAGAGGGAAAGAAATACATGGTCATAGACCTGGGGGCAGAGGGAACCCAGTGGAGCTGGAACACACTGTCACACAGGGCATATGGGAAAAGGTGGGGACATTACTGAAAGATGGCAAAGAAGGTGGAGCACTGAAGAACTGATGCCTTCCGAACTGTGGTGCTGGAGAAGACTTCGGAGAGTTCCTTGGACTGCAAGGAGATCAAACCAGTCAATCTTAAAGGAAATCAACCCTGAATATTCTTTGGAAGGACTGATACTGAAGCTGAAACTCCAGTATTTTGGTCATCTGATGCAAACAGATGACTCACTGGAAAGGGTCTGATGCTGGGAAAGATTAAGGGCAAGAGAAGAGGGTGTCAGAGGATGAGTTATAAGGATGACCCCGCGGATGCAATGGACACGAACTTGGGCAAACTCCGGAGATGGTGAGGGACAGAGACCGGCAGTGCTGCCATCCACGGGGTTGCAAAGAGTCGGATATGACTGAACGACTGAACGACTGAACAACGGTCCAGGGCACTAATTAGATAAAGGAAGCTGTTCATAAGCTGCTTGCTTGGGGCTGGGGACAGGGGTAGGGGGTGGGGGTGTGATGTGACGCTTCAGTTCCGAACTGGGAATTCCTGATTAGTTCAGCGGAAGCCAGTAAGAGTAGAGGCGGGGTGTTCAGTGCATTTTCCCACTGGGCTGTGATTCCCCCTGGGCAGCCTTCTGGCCTCCTGCTCTCTGGCTCTGGAGGGGCTGCCGGCAGCAAGGCAAGGAGACCCTGTACCTCTGCCACCAGGTCACCGGATCCCCCTCCCCACCTCTGCTCCCTACTTCCTTGCCCAGTCGTGCTCCGCCTTCCCAGGGTGCAGAAGGGAACAGGACAGCATTGGGAGGGTCCACACTCATTTCTGAAAGGCGCGGGCAGCGGAGGGTGCTATGACTGCCGTATCACGGCCGGGGGCCGCTCACCAGAAGAACAGGCGCGAGCAGAGGTTCGCTTTCTGCAGCGGGTTGGGCTTCACCGTCGGGTGCAGCGGCGGCATCGTGCCTGCCGGGCGGGCGTGAAGAGGCGCAGCGCTTCTCTGGCCGCAGTGAGGCTCCCGCTGCTTCTGGAGGCGAACACGTGGATGCTGGAGATCAGTCTGCCTTCCGGGGTCTGCTGGGCGGGCCCGGAGAAGCACAGATTCCTGGGGGTGGAGCACCCACAGCCTGCCCGGTCTCCGCCTCCCGCAACTATACAACCTCCCATGGGGGTCGCCTCCAGGTCACCGGCTTTGCCCTGCTGTCACAGCTCTGGCAGAAGTAGGGCCGTGTGTGGGGTTGCAGGACTAAGAGGCAGTCAGGCCAAAGCTTCCAGGAGCCGCATCCAAGGGGGAAGCAAGGCCCATTGGCTCTTAGATGGAGGAGGGTAGGCGGACCGGACAGCAGGAACAAACCAGCTCCAAGGATCCCACCTGGCTGCAAACTCCGCTGAAACTCCTGTTCTGAGCCCAGGCGCTCCCCCAGAAGGCGAAGAGGTGAGGCTCAGGCTCTGCCTCCTCTGCTGCTCCGAAGCTCCCCATGGGCTGCAGGGAAGGCCTGGAGAAAGCTGGCAGAACGCATGAACAGCCCACATGAGATGTCTGTGGCATCTCACACATTGCATTGTGAGGGAACCTCTGGAGCTTTTTGCTGCCCTCTTAGACTGAGAAAGGGGACTCTGGGGAGAGAGAAACTGCCTCCTAATTTCTTTCATCATGTGTTCAGAACCTAGATAAGTAACAGTGACATATGTCACAAAATACATATGCACATTGCTGGGAACCTTACCTCACTTTCAACTCTAACAATTCCCTGTTCAAGAAGGTATTATCCCTATTGTACAGATAAGAAAGATGAGGCTCAAGGACAGCACTTGTCCAAGGTCTTGGACCCAAGTTTGGGGTTCGGCATGGTTGTCTCACTGGTAGATGGACAGTGGTGTGTGAAAAGCGCCTAGAATATGCTGTGTGAATGAATGAATGACTGCAGGACTGAAATGAACAAAATCCTGGGCTCCAACTCATAAATATTTAGTCACCAGCTCAACAGTGTCTCTTCCCTTCTACTCTAAGTGAAGAAACATCAAAATTTATATGCCTACAACAAGATCACCATATTATTCTTTGATAATTTTCCATATACCTTGGCTAAAATTGGTGTTATTAATGACAGCTTTTTGATTCAGTTTATGAAAGATGAAAAGGTAAGTTCTAGAAAACTGGTGTACAGCAATGTGATAATATTGCTGTGTGCTTTTAATTTGCTTAAAGAGTAGTAGTTCTCAACATAAAAAAGAAAAAAAAAAGGAAAATGGCAAAAGTACAAGTGATGGATATGTTGATTGGCTTGGTTGTGATAGCTTATGGTAAATGGTGTTCAATTTGTGATCTCCAAAGTAGAAGATTAGCTTCGGGACCAGGAACCAGCCTTGATAACTCAAGAGTTTTTGTGTAACAGAGTTTTATTAAACTATGAAAAGGGACAGAGAAATCTTTGACATAGACCTCAGAAGGGAACAGGGGCGGGGGATGGAGAGTGCCCCCACTAAGTAGTCTTACCAAGGCCTTGTGTACTTTCACCAGACCCACTCCCACAACATACATTGGAAGATGACAGGATTAGTCAGAAGGTTCTCAAGAAGGAGAAACATGTCCTGGAGCAAGCTCCATTGTTATATTGACTAGGATAAAGCAATGTAGGAAAAAAGTTTGTCTTTTTCTCCTTTAGAGCCCCAGACCCCTTTCTTCTTCTTGAGGGCTCTGGACCCCTTTCTCCTCCTTGGGGACCCTGGACTTATCAACCTACCTAGGAATTGACTCTCAGTTGTGATGAATATTTCACAATGTATCTGTAAATCAAGTCATCAGGTTGAACATCTAAATTTATGTAATATTTGTCAATTATACCTTAATGCCAGAGGATAAATTGATTTTAAAGAAACCCTTAATATATTCAAACATTTTTTATGAGTCAAAACATATAAGAATGCAAGGTGTTGATATTTTGTATTGATGGGCATGATGACAATTTATGATACTATTTTCTTGCTTTTCATGCATGTTTGAAATTTTCTGTTGCAAAAAATACAAGTGATTAGAGCTGAAAATTGTAATTTTTCAGTAACCTAACCTTTCTGGTGTTAGCTCTCTCTCAGATAATGCCAATCCGCAAGGTATGGTACCAGACTTCTCCTTATTTACAGTTCTGTTACATTCCCTACATTTCCAGTGCTGTAAACACTCAGCTACTAGTTCTATTTCAAAAAAGGAAGGAATTAGTTGCTAGAGTTGGAGGTCTTAGTGACTTCCTTGTCAGTCGGCCCCAGACTGTTCTGTCCAGTCCCCACAACTCTCTCAGGACCATAATTAGCCATCTCCAAACTGGCAAATACATTCAATCCCTTCAGCTTCTGCTGTCTTTTTTTTTTTTTTTAAACTAAGATCTTTAGAAACTTCTTAGTATCCTATTCTGGACATAAGCTAACATGGTATTTATAAGAGACATTGAAAACCAGTGTTGACTTGTACAGAGAAGACTGAATCTGGAGCCAGGGGACTAGAGATTTAGATACTTCCCTTTTTACCTAACCTTTCTGACCTAACTGTTTTCAGGTTTACAAATGGTGTGGCTGTTTTTAGGTTTTGTTTTTGTTTTTGTTTTTTTTGCTGGCACTAGAAAGAGAAAACCTCTCTTTCCTTTCTGATCAGGAACTTATAAGGATATGATCCATAACTGCTGGTAGCCATGCCTCGCATTCACATGAAGAGGTTAGAAAGAGTGAAGCAGGAACCCAAAGGGAAGTCATACACTCAACAAGTATTTATTAAACACCTACTGTGTGCCATGAACTGTGCTAGGAGTTAGGGACATATAAGTGAACAGCATGGTGATATAAAGGAGAGTCTGGAAGTGAAGTGAAGTTGTTCAGTCGTGTCTGACTCTTTGCGACCCCATGGACTATAGCCCACCAGGCTCCTCCGTCCATAGGATTCTCCAGGCAAGAATACTGGAGTAGGTTGCCATTCATCAAATCTCTGGGGTTCCTAAGGCTACTAGGTTTCCTCCTTAGATTATGGGACCTGCTGGAGCAGGAGCTGTCACTTTCCAGCTCATGTTCCCTTGACTCTTCTCCAGGATTAAGGAGTTCAGTGCTTATCTGCCAACTTTCTGCTGAAGGGCCTTTTTCCAGCTGTGGGAGCACTTTGGGACCATAGTCAAGGCAAGTCCAAACCCCTGCGTTCAACCCTCAACTAGTGATGGATGGGGAGCTGGGAGATAAATGCCCCAGTGCCCTTGTCTGTGAGCTGGAACAATTCTGTCTCCCAGGATTCTAAGCAACCGAGTTGCCTAAGCAGTAACTTGTTAACACAGTTTTTCACTGGCTTCCTTCCCTTCTCTGTCTCATTTCTTCACTCCCTACAAATGTTTTCCTGGGATCACTTATAAATAAACTATTTCCACTCAAATCCTTCTCATGCCTGCTACCAGGGAATCTAAACTATGACACTTACCAGAAACATCCTTCTAGTTGCTGAAAAATATATTCACTCCATGGAAATGGCAACCCACTCCAGTATTCTTGCCTGAAGAATCCGCATTGACAGAGGAGCCTGGTGAGCTAGAGTCCATGGGTCACAAAAAACTGGACAGAGCTGAAGCGACTTAGTATGCGTGAACCCATAAAAGTGCTAGCTAATACTGTAAACCCTGGATTACCCCATACAATAGCACTATCTACATTATAATTTTGAGGACTTGAAATGCATCTGGTCCAAATTTGAGAAGTGCCATAACTGTAAGATAAGAAACACAATAGATTTCAAAGACAGAAAAAAACATTTTTTTTGTCTCATTAATGATTTTTATATTGATTATATGTTGATATAGTATTTTGGACACACTGGTGTAAAAGTGTCTTACTGATATTATCTTTACATGTTCCTTTTAAAATGGCTACTACAAATTTAACGTTTCAGATGTGGTTCACTTTTTATTTCTATTGACAGGACTGCTGTAACCAATGGACAGGCTCTGGCACCAGAAATTTCTCACAGTCAAGAAAGCAAATTAATAACATTCATGTTATTATACAAATAGCCTTGAATGTGATCTAATTCATGGAAAGAAGTCATCCTCACATTTCAGAACTTGTTGCTCGTAATGAATTACTTGTGTCACTTCCCACTGGCTCTCAGACATACTTGCATGATGACACTTTCACAGAGAGTCCTGGTATAAAAAACTTAAACCAAATTCCTTACTTTGGGTCAATATATTCTATTTGATCTTCCTTTAAGATGTTATAATAATAATGGAATCTTGAGTTATTTTGTTCTCAGTTCATTTGGAACACTAGCCGATTACTGAGATGAGTTGTCCACAAACTGTTAAGAGTTGATAAAGATGTCCTCAGAAAAGAATATACCTAAAAAATTGAAATTCCCACTTTCATTAGGCTCATAATCTAGAAAAAGAATAGGTAAAAAGGAAATTTCAGCAAAAGAGTAAAAAATAATAAAATAACACACACACATTCATCCTTACCCTGATAAAATTAAGGATGTTTTGTGATGCTGCTGGCGCTGATTGTGTCCCATGGTTTCACACTTCAAACGTTTTTCATCCAAATAAAGAGGCCTAATAGCCATCAAAAAAACAAAACAAACAAACAAAAAAAAACAGTAAAACCAGAATACCCCATCCTAATGAAGGCAAAGTCTGATAGGCACTGTAGTATATTATTGACAAAATATAAATTACAATTTTTTTTCAGAAAATAATCTAACAATATTTATTTATCATTAAGAGCCTTAAAAATGTCACAGCAGGATCCTCCATGATCCACCTCCTAGAATACTGGAAATAAAAAGCAAAAATAAACAAATAGGATCTAATTAAAAGTAAAAGCTTCTGCACAACAAAGGAAACTATAAGCAAGGTGAAAAGACAGCCTTTGGAATGGGAGAAAACAATAGCAAATGAAGCAACTGACAAACAACTAATCTCAAAAATATACAAGCAACTTATGCAGCTCAACTCCAGAAAAATAAACGATCCAATCAAAAAATGGGCCAAAGAACTAAATAGACATTTCTCCAAAGAAGATATACGGATGGCTAACAAACACATGAAAAGATGCTCAACATCACTCATTATCAGAGAAATGCAAATCAAGAACACAATGAGGTACCATTTCACACCAGTCAGAATGGCTGCAATCCAAAAGTCTAACAAGCAATAAATGTTTGGAGTGTGTGTGGAGAAAAGAGAACCCTCTTACACTGTTGGTGGGAATGCAAACTAGTATAGCCACTATGGAGAACAGTGTGGAGATTCCTTAAAGAAAATGCAAATAGAACTGCCTTATGACCCAGAAATCCCACTGCTGGGCATACACACCGAGGAAACCAGAATTGAAAGAGACATATGTACCCCAATGTTCATTGCAGCACTGTTTATAATAGCCAGGACATGGAAACAACCTAGATGTCCATCAGCAGATGAATGGATAAGAAAGCTGTGGTACATATACACAGTGGAGTATTACTCAGCCATTTAAAAAGAATACATTTGAATCAGGTCTAATGAGATGGATGAAACTGGAGCGATTATACAGAGTGAAGTAAGCCAGAAAGAAAAACACCAATACAGTATACTAACACATATATATGAATTTTAGAAAGATGGTAATGATGACCTTGTATGCGAGATAGCATAAGAGACACAGATGTATAGAACGGACTTTTGGACTCTGAGGGAGAGGGAGAGGGTGGGATGATTTGGGAGAACGACATTGAAACATGTATACTATCATGTAAGAAATAATATGTTATGCAGGATACAGGATGCTTGGGGCTGGTGCACAGGGATGATTCAGGGAAATGATATGGGGTGGGAGGTGGGAGGGGGATTCAGGATTGGGAGCTCGTATACACCCGTGGCAGATTCATGTCAATGTATGGCAAAACCAATACAGTATTGTAAAGTAAAAGTAAAATAAAATTTTAAAAAATAAATAATAAATAATAAAAAGAAAAAAGAAAAAAAATGTTCATTCTTTTTGACTTAATAAGATTTCCACCTTGAAGATGAAGATAAAAAGTCAGCTATAGCCAGCTATTTATGTACAAATTCTCAAACAGCAAATAATCTTCCTGCAATGCAGGAGACCAGGATTCAATACCTGGATCAGGAAGGTCCGTGGAGAAGGAAATGGCAACCAAGTCCAGGAAGTACTCTTGCCTGGAGAATTCCATGGACAGAGGAACCTAGCAGGATATAGTTCATGGGATCACAAAGAGTCGGACATGACTGAGCGACTAATTTTCACTTTCATGTTTCTCAGAGCAGTGTTTTTATAACATTAGAATTTAGAAACATCCTAACTTCTAAGTTCAACAATAGCAAAATGATTGAATAAATCATGAATCATTTTAGAGAAGTGCTTTAGATTTCCCTGGTGGTAGAGTGGGTAAGAATCCATGTGCCAATGTAGGGGACACAGGTTCAACCCTGGTCCAGGAAGATCCCACATGCGCCCAAGGTGCAATTAAGCCCAAGCACCACAACTACTGAAGCCTGCGTGCTTAGACCCCATGCTCCACCACAAGAGAAGTCACTGCAATGAAAAGCCTGTTCAGTTCAGTTCAGTTCAGTTGCTCAGTCATATCTGACCTTTTTGCAGCCTCATGGACTGCAAACACTCCAGGCTTCCCTGTCCATCTCCAACTCCCAGAGCTTGCTGAAACTCATGACCATTGACTCAGTGATGCCATCCAACCATCTCATCCTCTGTTCCCCTTCTCCTCCCACCTTCAATCTTTCCCAGCATCAGGGTACTTTCAGTTCTTCACATCAGGTGGCCAAAGGGAGTTGCAGCTTCAGCATCATTCCTTCCAGTGAATATTCAGGGTTGATTTCATTTAGGATTGACTGCTTTGATCTCCTTGCAGTCCTGGGGATTCTGAAGAGTCTTCTCTAAGACCACAGTTCAAAAGCATCAGTTCTTTGGGCTCAGATTTCTTTATGGTCTGATTCTCACATCCATACATGACTACTGGAAAAACCACAGCTTTGACTAGACAGATTTCTGTTGGCAGAGTAATGTCTCTGCTTTTTAACATGCTGTCTAGGTTGGTCAGAGCTTTTCTACCAAGGAGCAA
>NW_017203570.1:0-5973 GCF_001704415.2 Capra hircus | reverse complement strand
GCCATTCCTACGCTGCGAGAGGAAGGGATCCGTTTGCACTGCGTGGAATCAGGCGTGAAGGGGACACCTCTGAATTTGGGCAGGACTGTCGTGCTTCCTCTAGAGTGGAGACGTGTATGTCGGGGAACTTCTTGAGTTGCAGCAAGGGTGTGAAGGACGCCTTTGGAAGTTCCAGAGTTTAGGTGTGATTAGCCTCGAGACGCCTCAGCGGAAATGGCCTCATCTCGCCTGGAGGGGAGAACCTCCTGGATTTTCTCGAGTTGCGGCAGGTAGTCTCGACTTACGACGGGGACCTCAGGGACCCGCTCTGGTGGCCTCAGGAAAGGCCAGTCCCCATGCGAGTTGCTCGGGGCCTCTCGGGATTCCTCTCCCGTCGATGCTGGGGCCTAAGCCCTTGTGTGGAGTCGGTGTCGGAACCTGAGGATTCCTCTCCAGTGCTGACATGGATCTTGTGGTTCTTCTGGAGTCTCCCCAGGGGCCTCAGTCTTCATCTCTAGTGGGGGCATGCACGTGCGCTTTCCTTCCGGGCTTTTAGCAGCAGTGTCACGCATCCCTTCGCGTGGATCAAGGGATCTGTGGCTTTCCCTCGAGGTTTTACCACGATCCTTTCCCACGAGGCTTTCCCCTGAGGCTGTCCCAAGAGGCTTTCGGACGAGGCTTTCCCCACAGGGCTGTCCCACGTGCCACCCGTGGTGTGAGTCGATCCTCGGCTTGAAAGTCGAGACAGTGCAGGGAAAACAGGATTTCCTGGAATGGACTGAGACATCTGGGGGACTCTGGGAATGGTGGCACGACCCTGGAGTTCCTCTCGCCTTTCCTGTGGAGAGCGCCTCCTCTTGAGATGCGACGGGAACGCCGGGAACTGTTTACCGACCACACAGGGAAAGGATCCCGCCTCTCGATCTAGGAGGCGGAAACGGGGCTCCTCTGGATGTGGGCGGGACTCTCGTGCTTCCTCTCGAGTGGAGACGGGTATGTCGGGGAACTTCTTGAGTTGCAGCAAGGGTGAGAAGGACCCTTTTGAAGTTCCAGAGGTTAGGTGTGATTAGCCTCGAGACGCCTCAGCGGAAATGGGTCTCATCTCGCCTGGAGGGGAGAACCTCCTGGATTTTCTCGAGTTGCGGCAGGTGCTCTCGACTTACGTCGGGGACTTCAGGGACCCGCTCTGGTGGCCTCAGAAAAGTCCAGTCCCCATGCAAGTTGCTCGGGGCTACTCAGGATTCCTCTCCCGTCGATGCCGGGGCGTAAGATCTTATGTGGATTCGGTTTCGGAAACTGACGAATCCTCTCCAGTGCTGACATGGATCTTGGGGTACTTCTGGAGTCTCCCCAGGGGAGTCAGTCCTCGTCTCGAGTGGAGGCATGCACGTGCCCATTCCTTCCGAGCTGTAGCAGCAGTGTCACACTTCCCTTCGTGTGCATCAAGGGATCTGTGGCTTTCCCACGAGGCTTTCCCACGAGGCTTTCCCACAGGGCTGTCCCACGTGCCACCGTGGTGTGAGTCGATCCTCGGCTTGAAAGTCGAGACAGTGCAGGGAAAACAGGATTCCCTGGAATGGACTGAGACATCTGGGGGACTCTGGGAATGGTGGCACGACCCTGGAGTTCCTCTCGCCTTTCCTGTGGAGAGCGCCTCCTCTTGAGATGCGACGGGAACGCCGGGAATTGTTTACCGACCACACAGGGAAAGGATCCCGCCTCTCGATCTAGGAGGCGGAAACGGGGCTCCTCTGGATGTGGGCGGGACTCTCGTGCTTCCTCTCGAGTGGAGACGGGTATGTCGGGGAACTTCTTGAGTTGCAGCAAGGGTGAGAAGGACCCTTTTGAAGTTCCAGAGGTTAGGTGTGATTAGCCTCTAGACGCCTCAGCGGAAATGGGTCTCATCTCGCCTGGAGGGGAGAACCTCCTGGATTTTCTCGAGTTGCGGCAGGTGCTCTCGACTTACGTCGGGGACTTCAGGGACCCGCTCTGGTGGCCTCAGAAAAGTCCTAGTCCCCATGCAAGTTGCTCGGGGGCTACTCAGGATTCCTCTCCCGTCGATGCCGGGGCGTAAGATCTTATGTGGATTCGGTTTCGGAAACTGACGAATCCTCTCCAGTGCTGACATGGATCTTGGGGTACTTCTGGAGTCTCCCCAGGGGAGTCAGTCCTCGTCTCGAGTGGAGGCATGCACGTGCGCATTCCTTCCGAGCTGTAGCAGCAGTGTCACACTTCCCTTCGTATGCATCAAGGGATCTGTGGCTTTTCCCACGAGGCTTTCCCACGAGGCTTTCCCACAGGGCTGTCCCACGTGCCACCGTGGTGTGAGTCGATCCTCGGCTTGAAAGTCGAGGCAGTGCAGGGAAAACAAGTTTCCCTGGAATGCACTGAGACATCTGGGGACTCTGGAAATGGTGGCACGACCCTGGAGTTCATCTCGCCTTTCCTGTGGAGAGCGCCTCCTCTTGAGATGCGACGGCAATGCGGGAATTCTTTCCCCACTACGCAGGGAAAGGATCCCTCCTCTCGAGCTAGGAGCCGGAAACGGGGCTCCTCTGGATGTGGGCTGGCCTCACGTGCTTCCTCTCGGGTGTAGACGGTTATGTCGGGGAACTTCATGAGTTGCAGCAAGGATGTGAAGAACCCTTTGGAAGTTCCAGAGGTTAGGAGTGATTAGGCCTCAAGACGCCTGAGCTGATGGGCCTCATCTCACCTGGATGGGATAACCTCATCGATTTTCTCGAGTTGTGGCAGGTGCTCTCGTCTTACGACGGGTACCTCAGGGACCCGCTCTCGAGGCCTCAGGAAAGGCCAGTCCCCATGCGAGTTGCTCGGGGGCCTCTCGGGATTCCTCTCCCGTAGATGCCGGGGGCCTAAGATCTTGTGTGGAGTCGGTGTCGGAACCTGAGCATTCCTCTCCAGTGCTGACATGGATCTTGGGGGTACTTCTGGAGTCTCCCCAGGGGAGTAAGTCCTCGTCTCTAGTGGGGGCATGCACGTGCCGCTTTCCTCCCGAGCTTTAGCAGCAGTGTCACGCTTCCCTTTGGCGTGGATCAAGGGATCAGGGCTTTCCCTCGAGGCTTTCCCTGGAGGCTTTCCCACGAGGCTTTCCCATAGGGCTGTCTCACGTGCCACCGAGGTGTGAGTCGATCCTCGGCTTGAAAGTCGAGGCAGTGCAGGGAAAACAGGTTTCCCTGGAATGGACTGAGACATCTGGGTGACTCTGGGAATGGTGACACGACCCTGGAGTTCCTCTCGTCTTTCCTGTGGAGAGCGCCTCCTCTTGAGATGCGACTGGATGGCCGGGAATTCTTTCCGAACACGCAGGGAAAGGATCCCTCCTCTCAACCTATGAGGCGGAAACGGGGTTCCTCTGGATGTGGGTGGGACTCTTGTGCTTTCTCTCGAGTGGAGACAGGAATGTCGGGGAACGTTTTGAGTTGCAGCAAGGGTGTGAAGGACCCTTTGGAAGTTCCTGAGGTTAGGTGTGATTACCTCGAGACGCCTCAGAGGAAATGGGCCTCATCTCGCCTTTAGCGGAAAACCTTCTGGATTTTCTCGAGTTGCGGCATGTGCTCTCGATGTACGACGGCTACTTCAGGGGACCCGCTCTGATGGCCTCAGGAAAGGCCAGTCCCCATTCGAGTTGCTCGGGGGCCTCTCGGGATTCCTCTCCCGTCGATGCCGGCGGCCTAAGACCTTGTGTGGAGTCGGTGCAGGAAACTGAGGATTCCTCTCCAGTGCTGACATGGATCTTGGGGTACTTCTGGTGTCTCCCGAGGGGAGTAAGTCTTCGTCTCGAGTGGGGACATGCCCGTGCGCTTTCCTCCCGAGGTGTAGCAGCCAGTGTCATGCCTTCAATTCGAGTGGATCAAGGGTTCTGTGGTTTCCCTCGAGGCTTTCCCAGGAGGCTTTCCCACGATGCTTTCCCACAGGGCTGTCCATGGTGCCGCCGTTGTGTGAGTCGATCCTCCGGCTTGAAAGTCGAGGTAGTGCAGGGAATGGATTGAGACAACTGGGGGACTCTGGGAATGGTGGCCAGACTCTAGAGTTCCTCTCAACTTTCCTGTCGAGAGCGCCTCCTCTTGAGATGCGACAGGAACGCCGGGAATTCTTTCCCGACACGCAGGAAATGATCCCTCCTCTCGAGCTATGAGACGGAATCGGGGCTCCTCTGGATGTGGGCGGGACTCTCGTGCTTCCTCTCGAGTGGAGGCGAGTATGTCGGGGAACTTATTCAGTTGCAGAAACGGTGTGAAGGACCTTTTTGGAAGTTCCAGATGTTAGGTGCAATTAGCTCTAGACGCCTCAGCGGAAATGCGCCTCATCTCGCCTGGAGGGGAGAACCTCCTGGATTTTCTCGAGTTGCGGCAGGTGCTCTCGACTTCCGACGGGGACCTCAGGGACCCGCGCTCTGGTGGCTGCAGGAAAGGCCAGTCCCGTTCGAGTTGCTCGGTGGCCTCTCGGGATTCCTCTCCCGTCGATGCCGGGGCCTAAGACCTTGTGTGGGTCGGTCCTGGAACCTGAGGATTCCTCTCCAGTGCTGACATGGATCTTGGGGTACTTCGGAGTCTCCCCAGGGGAGTCAGTCCTCATTCGAGTGGGGCATTGAAGGCGCTTTCCACCGAGCTGTAGCAGCAGTGTCATTCTTCCCGTCGAGTGGATCAGGGATCAGTGGCTTTCCCTCGAGGCTTTCCCATGAGGCTTTCTCACGAGGCTTTCTCACAGGGCTGTCCCACGTGCCACCGTGCTGTGAGTCGATCCTCGGCTTGAAAGTCGAGGCAGTGCAGGGAAAACAGGTTTCCCTGGAATGGACTGAGATATCTGGGGTACTCTGGGAATGGTGGCACGACCCTGGAGTTCCTCTCACCTTTCCTGTTGAGAGCGCCTCCTCTTGAGTTGTGACGGGAAGACTGGGAATTCTTTCCCGACCACGCAGGGAAAGGATACCTCCTCTCTAGCTGTGAGGCGGAAACGGGGCTCCTCTGGATGTGGGCGGGACTCTCGTGCTTCCTCTCGTGGAGACGGGTATGTCGGGGGAACTTCTTGAGTTGCAGCAAGGGTGTGAAGAACCCTTTGGAAGTTCCAGAGGTTTAGGTGTGATTAGCCTCGAGTCGCCTCAGCGGAAATGGGCCTCATCTCGCCTGGAGGGGAGAACCTCCTGGATTTTTTCGAGTTGGGACAGGTGATCTCGACTTAAGACGGGGACCTGAGGGACCGCTCTGGTGGCCTCAGGAAAGGCCATTCCCATGCGAGTTGCTCGGGGCCTCTCGGGATTCCTCTCCTCGATGCCGGGGCCTAAGACCTTGTATGGAGTCGGTGCTGGAACCTGAGGATTCCTCTCCAGTGCTGACATGGATCTTGGCGTCCTTAAAGGCGAGATGAGGCCCATTTGCGCTGAGGCGTCTCAAGGCTAATCACACCTAACCTCTGGAACTTCCAAAGGGTCCTTCACACCCTTGCTGCAACTCAAGAAGTTCTCCGACATACCCGTCTCCACTCGAGAGTATCAACATCTTCCCGCCCACTTTCAGAGGAGCACCGTTTCCACCTCATAGCTCGAGAGGAGGGATCCTTTCCCTGCGTGGTCTGGAAAGCATTCCCGGCGTTCCAGTCGCATCTCAAGAGGAGGCCCTCTCCACAGGAAAGGCGAGAGAAACTCCAGGGTCGTTCCACCATTCCCAGAGTCCCCCAGATATCTCTGTCAATTCCAGGGAAACCTGTTTTCCCTGCACTGCCTCGACTTTCAAGCCGAGGATCGACTCACACCACGGTGGCACGTGGGACAGCCCTGAGGAAAATCCTCGTGGGAAAGCCTCGAGGGAAAGCCACAGATCCCTTGATCCACGCGACGGGAAGTGTGACACTGCTGCTACAGTTCGTGAGGAAAGCTCACGTGCATGCACCCACACGAGAGGAGCACTGACTCCCCAGGGGGAGACTCCAGAAATACGCCAAGACCCACGTCAGCACTGGGGAGGAATCCTCAGGTTC
>NW_017203569.1:0-5973 GCF_001704415.2 Capra hircus | reverse complement strand
GTCTTAAGCCAGCTTGACACTGCTGCTACAGCTCGAGGAAAGCTCACGTGCAGGCCCCCACTCGAGACGAGGACTGACTCCCTGGGGAGACTCAGAAGTAACCCAAGATCCATGTCAGCACTGGAGAGGAATGCTCAGGTTCCGGCACCGACTCCACACAAGGTCTTAGGCCCCGACTTCGACGGGAGAGGAATCCCGAGAGGCCCCCGAGCAAGTCGCATGGGACTGGCCTTTCCAGATGCCACCAGAGCGGGTCCCTGAGGTCCCCGTCGTAAGTCGAGAGCACCTGCCGCAACTCGAGAAAATCCAGGAGCGTTCTCCCCTCCAGGCGAGATGAGGCCCATTTCCGCTGAGGCGTCTCGAGATATTCACACCTAACCCCGGAACTTCCAAAGGGTCCTTCAGACCGTTTTTTGCAACTCAAGAAGTTCCCCGACATACCCGTCTGCACTCGAGAGGAAGCACGAGAGTCCCGCCCACATCCAAAGGAGCCCCGTTTCCGCCTCCTAGCTCGACGGAGGGATCCTTTCCCTGCGTGCTCGGGAAAGAATTCCCGCGTTTCCGTCGCAACTCAAGAGGAGGCGCTCTCCACAGGAAAGCGAGAGAAACTCCAGGGTCGTGCCACCATTTCCAGAGTCCACAAATGTCTCAGTCCATTCCAGGGAAACCTGTTTTCCCTGCACTGCCTCCACCTTCAAGCCGAGGATCGACTCACACCACTGGTGGCCGTTGGACAGCCCTGTGGGAAAGCCTCAGGGGGAAAGCCTCGTGGAAAGCCTCGAGGGAAAGCCACAGATCCCTTGATCCACGCGAAGGGAAGCGTGACACTGCTGCTACAGCTCGGGAGGAAAGCGCACGTGCATTCCCCCACTCGAGACGAGGACTGACTCCCTGGGGAGATTCAGAAGTACCCTAAGATACATGTCAGCACTGGAGAGGAATCCTCAGGTTCCGGAACTGTATCCAGACAAGGTCTCAGGCCCAGCATCGACTGGAGAGGAATCCCGAGAGGCCCGGAGCAACTCGTATGGGGACTGGCCTTTCCTGAGGCCAGCAGAGCGGGTCCCTGAGGTCACCGTCGTAAGTCAAGAACACCTGCCGCAACTCGAGAAAATACAGGAGGTTCTCCCCTCCAGGCGAGATGAGGCCCAATTCCACTTAGGCTTCACGAGGCTAATAACACCTAACATCTGGAACTTCCAAAGGGTCCTTCACACCCTTGCTGCAACTCAAGAAAGTCCCCCGAAATACCCGTCTCCACTCGAGAGGAAGCACGAGATTTCCGCACACATCCAGAGGAGCCCCGTTTCCGCCTCCTAGCTCGAAAGGGGGATCCTTTCCCTGGCGTGTTCGGGAAAGGAATTCCCGGCGTTCCCGTCGCATCTCAAGAGGAGGCACTCTCCACAGGAAAGGCCAGAGGAACTCCAGGGTCGTGCCACCATTCCCAGATCGTCTCAGTCCATTCCAGGGAAACCTGTTTTCCCTGCATTGCCTCGACTTTCAAGCCGAGGATCAACTCACACCAGGGTCCACGTGGGAAAGCCCTGTGGGAAAGCCTCGTGGGAAAGGCTCGTGGGAAAGCCTCGAGGGAAAGCCCCTGATCCCTTGATACATGCGAAAGGGAAGCGCGACACTGCTGCTACAGCTCGGGAGGAGAGCGCACGTGCATGCCCCCATTCGAGACGAGGACTGACTCCCCTGGGGAGACTCCAGAAGTACCATAAGTTCCCATGTCAGCACTGGAGAGGAAACCTCAGGTTCCGGAACTGATTCCACACAAGGTCTTAGGCCCCAGCCAACGACGGGAGAGGAATCCCGAGAGGCCCCCGAGCAACTCGCATGGTGACTGGCCTTTTCCTGAGGCCACCAGAGCGGGTCCCTGGAGGTCCCCGTGGTAAGTCGAGATCACCTGCCGCAACTGGAGAAAATCCAGGATGTTCTCCCCTGCAGGCGAGATGTGGGCCCATTTCCGCTGAGGCGTCTCGAGGCTAATCACACCTAACCTCTGGAACTACCAATAGGGTCCTTCACACCCTTGCTGCAACTCAAGAAGTTCCCCCGACATACCCGTCTCCACTCGAGAGGAAGCACTCGAGTCCCGCCCACATCCAGAGGAGCCCCGTTTCCACCTCCTAGCTCGAGAGTAGCGATCCTTTCCCTGCGTGGTCGGGAAAGAATTTCCGGCGTTCCCGTCGCATCTGAAGAGCAGGGGCTCTCCACAGGAAAGGCGAGAGGAACTCCAGGGTCGTGCCACCATTCCCAGAGTCCCCCAGATGTCTCAGTCCATTCCAGGGAAACCTGTTTTCCCTGCACTGCCTCAACTTTCAAGCCGAGGATCGACTCACACCACGGTGGCACGTTGGGACAGCCCTGTGGGAAAGCCTCGTGGGAAAGCCTGGTTGGGAAAGCCTCGAGGGAAAGCCACAGATCCCTTGATCCACGCGAATGGAAGCGCGACACTGCTGCTACAGCTCGGGAGGAAAGCGCACGTGCCTGCCCCTACTGGAGAAAAGGACTGACTCCCCTGGGCAGACTCCAGAAGTTCCCCAAGATCCATGTAAGCACTGGAGAGGAATCCTCAGGTTCCGGCACTGGAGAGGAATCCTCAGGTTCCGGCACTGACTCCACACAAGGTCTTACGCCCCAGCATCGACGGGAGAGGCATCCCAAGAGAACCCCGAGCCAACTCGCATGGGGACTGGCCTTTCATGAGGCCACGAGAGCGGGTCGCTGAGGTCCCCGTCGTAAGTCGAGAGCACCTGCCACAACTCGAGAAAATCCAGGAGGTACACCCCTCCAGGCAGATGAGGCCCATTTCCGTGGAGGCTTCTCGAGGCTAATAACACCTAACATCTTTAACTTCCAAAGGGTCCTTCACACCCATGCTGCCAACTCAAGAAGTTCCCTGACATACCCGTCTCCACTCGAGAGGAAGCACGAGAGTCTCGCCCACATGCAGAGGAGCCCCGTTTCCGCCTCCTAGCTCGAGAGGAGGTATCCTTGCCCTGCGTGGTCGGGAAAGAAATCCCGGCGTTGCCGTCGCATCTCAAGAGGAGGCGCTCTCCACAGGAAAGGCGAGAGGAACTCCAGGGTCGTGCCACCATTCCCAGAGTCCCCCAGATATCTCAGTCCTTTCCAGGGAAACCTGTTTTCCCTGCACTGCCTCGGCTTTCACGCTGAGTATCGACTCACACCACAGTGGCACGTGGGACAGACCCTGTGGGAAAGCCTCGTGGGAAAGCCTCGTGGGAAAGCCTCGAGGGAAAGCCACAGATCCCTTGATCCACGCGAAGGGAAGCGTGACACTGCTGCTAAATCTCGGGAAGAAAGCGCACGTGCATGCCCCCACTCGAGACGAGGACTGACTTACCTGGGGAGACTCCAGAAGTTCCCCAAGATCCATGTCAGCACTGGAGAGGAATCCTCAGGTTCCGGCACCGACTCCACACAAGGTCTTAGGCCCCGGCATCGACGGGAGAGGAATCCCGAGAGGCCCCCAAGCAACTCGCATGGGGACTGGCCTTTCCTGAGGGCACCAGAACGGGTCCCTGAGGTCCCCGTAGTAAGAAGAGAGCACCTGCCGCAACTGGAGAAAATCCAGGAGTTTCTCCCCTCCAGGCGATATGAGGCCCAATTCCGCTGAGGCCTCTCCAGGCTAACCACATCTAACATCTGGAACTTCCAAAGGGTCCTTCACACCCTTGCTGCAACTCAAGAAGTTCCCCGACATACCCGTCTCCACTCGAGAAGAAGCACGAGAGTCCCGCCCACATCCAGAGGAGACCCGTTTCCGACTCCTACCTCGAGAGGAGGGATCCTTTCCCTGCTTGGTGGGGAAAGAATTCCCCGGCGTTCCCGTCGCATCTCAAGAGGAGGCGCTCTCCATCGAAAGGCGAGAGGAACTCCAGGGTCGTGCCACCATTCCCAGAGTCCCCCAGATGTCTCAGTCCATTCCAGGGAAACCAGTTTTCCCTGCACTGCCTCGATGTTGAAGCCGAGGATCCACTCACACCACGGTGGCACGTGGACAGCCCTGTGGGAAAGCCTCGTGGGAAAGCCTCGTGGGAAAGCCTCAAGGGAAAGCCACAGATCCCTTGATCACACGGGAAGGGAAGCGCGACACTGCTGCTACAGTTCGGGAGAAAAGCGCACGTGAATGCCCCCAACTCGAGACGAGGACTGACTCCCCTGGGAAGAATCCAGAAGTACTCCAAGATCCATGTCAGCACTGGAGAGGAATCCTCAGGTTCAGGCACCAACTCCACACAAGGTCTTAGGCCCGGTATCGACGGGAGAGGAATCACGAGAGGCCCCCGAGCAACTCGCATGGGGACTGGCCTTTCCTGAGGCCACCAGAACGGTCCCTGAGGTCCCCGTCGTAAGTCGAGAGCACCTGCCGCAACTCGAGAAAATCCAGGAGGTTCTCAACTCCAGGCGAGATGAGGCCATTTCCGCTGAGGCGTATCGAGGCTAATCACATCTAACATCTGGAACTTCCAAAGGTCCTTCACCCTTGCTGCAACTCAAGAAGGTTTCCCGACATACCCGTCTCCACTCGAGAGGAAGCACGAGAGTCCCGCCCACATCCAGAGGAGACCCGTTTCCGCATCCTTGCTCGAGAGGAGGGATCCTTTCCCTGCATGGTGGGGAAAGAATTCCCGGCGTTCCCGTCGCATCTCAAGAGGAGGCCGCTCTCCACAGGAAAGGCGAGAGGAACTCCAGGGTCGTGCCACCATTCCCAGATACCCCCATATGTCTCAGTCCATTCCAGGGAAACCTGTTTTCCCTGCACTGCCTCGACTTTCAAGCCCAAGGATCGACTCACACCACGGTGGCATGTGGGACAGCCGAGTGGATAGCCTCGTGGGAAAGCCTCGTGGGAAAGCCTGGAGGGGAAAGCCACAGATCCCTTGATCCACGCGAAGGGAAGCGACACATTGCTGCTACAGCTCGGGAGGAAAGCACACGTGCATGCCCCCATCCAGACGAGGACTGACTCTCCTGGGGAGACTCCAGAAGTACCCCAAGATCCATGTCAGCTATAGAGGAATCCTCAGGTTCCGGCACCGACTCCACGAAAGGTCTTAGGCCCGGCATCGAAGGGAGAGGATTCCCGAGAGGCACCGAGCAACTCGCATGGGACTGGCCTTTCCTGAGGCCACCAGAGCGGTCCCTGAGGTCCCGGTCGTAAGTCGAGAGCACCTGCTGCAACTCGAGAAAAATCCAGGAGGTTCTCCCCTCCAGGCGAGATGAGGGCCATTTGCCCTGAGGCTTCTCAAGGCAATTCATACCTAACCTCTGACTTCCAAAGGTCCTTCACACCCTTGCTGCAACTCAAGAAGTTCCCCGACATACCCGTATCCACTCGAGAGGAAGCACGAGAGTCCGCCCACATCCAGAGGAGCCCCGTTTCCGCCTCCTAGCTCGAGAGGAGCGATCCTTTCCCTGCGTGGTCGGGAAAGAATTCCCAGGTTCCCGTCGCATCTCAAGAGGAGGCGCTCTCACAGGAAAAGCGAGGAACTTCCAGGGTCGTGAAACCATTCCAGAGACCCCAGATTTCTCAGTCCATTTCCAGGGAAACCTGTTTTCCCTGCACTGCCTCGACTTTTCAAGCCGAGGATCGACTCACACCACGGTGGGCACGTGGGACACCCTGTGGGAAAGCCTTCGGGAAAGCCTCGAGGGGAAAGCCTCGAGGGAAAACACAGATCCCATGATCCACAAGAAGGGAAGCGCGACACTGCTGCTACAGCTCGGGAGGAAATCACACGTGCATGCCCCAATCGAGACGAGGACTGAGTCTGCTGGGGAGACTCCAGAAGTACCCCAAGATCCATGTCAGCACTGGAGAGGAATCCTCAGATTCCTGCACCGACTCCACACAAGGTCTTAGGCCCGGTATCGACGGGAGAGGAATCCTGAGAGGCCCCGAGCAACTCGCATGGGACTGCTTTCCTGAGGCACCAGAGCGGC
>NW_017203568.1:0-5973 GCF_001704415.2 Capra hircus | reverse complement strand
AAATCGGGCAGTGCAGGGAAAACAGGATTCCCTGAATGGACTGAGACATCTGGGGGACGCTGGCAATGGTGGTACGACCCTGGAGTTCCTCTCGCCTTTCCTGTGGAGAGCGCCTCCTCTTGAGATGCAACGGGAACGCCGGGAATTCTTTCCCGAGCACGCAGGGAAAGGTTCCTCTCTCAGGCTAGGAGGCAGAAACGGGGCTCCTCTGGATGTGGGCGGGACTCTCGTGCTTCCTCTCGAGTGGAGACGGGTATGTCGGGGAACTTCTTGAGTTGCAGCAAGGGTGTGAAGGACCCTTTGGAAATTCCAGCGGTTAGGTGTGAATAGCCTCGAGACACCTCAGCGGAAATGGGCCTCATCTCGCCTGGAGGGGAGAACCTCCTGGATTTTCTCGAGTTGCGGCAGGTGCTCTCGACTTACGACTGGGACCTCAGGGACCCGCTCTGGTGGCCTCAGGAAAGGCCATTCCCCATCCGAGTTGTCCGGGGCCTCTCGGGATTCCTCTCGTCGATGCCGGGGCCTAAGTCCTTGTGTGGAGTCAGTGCCGGAACGTGAGGATTCCTCTCCAGTGCTGACATGGATCTTGGGGTACTTCTGGAGTCTCCCCAGTGGAGTCAGTCCTCGTCTCCAAGGGAGGCATGCACGTGCGCTTTCCTCCCCAGCTTTTGCAGCAGTGTCACGCTTCCCTTTGCTTGGATCAAGGGATCTGTGGCTTTTCCTCGAGGATTTCCCGCAGGGCTTTCCCACAGGGCTGTCCACGTGCCCGCCGCGGTTTGAGTCGATCCTCGGCTTGAAAGTCGAGGGAATGCAGGGAAACAGGTTTCCCTGGAATGGACTGAGACATCTGGGGGACTCTGGGAATGGTGGCACGACCCTGGAGTCCCTCTCGCCTTTCCTGTGAAGAGCGCCTCCCCCTTGAGATGCGACGGGAATGACGGGAATTCTTTCCCGAGCACGAAGGGAAAGGATCCCGCCTCTGGAGCTAGGAGGCGGAAATGGGGCTCCTCTGGATGTGGGCCGGCTCTCGTGCTTCCTTTCGAGTGGAGACAGGTATGTCCGGGAACTTCTTGCGTTGCAGCAAGGGTGTGAAGAACACTTTGGAAGTTCCAGAGGTTAGGTGTGATTAGCTTGGAGACGCCTCAGCGGAAATGGGCCTCATCTCGCCTGGAGGGGAGAACCTCCTGGATTTTCTCGAGTTGCGGCAGGTGCTATCGACTTACGTCGGGGACCTCAGGGACCCGCTCTGGTGGCCTCAGGAAAGGCCAGTCCCCTTGCGAGTTGCTCGGGGGCCTCTCGGGATTCCTTTCCCATCGATGCCGGGGCCTAAGACCTTGTGTGGAGTCGGTGCCGGAAACTGAGGATTCCTCTCCAGTGCTGAAATGGATCATGGTGTACTTCTGGAGTCTCCCCAAGGCAGTCAGTCCTCGTCTCGTGTGGGGGCATGCACGTGCGCTTTCCTCCCGAGCTGTAGCAGGAGTGTCATATTTCCCGTCGAGTCGATCAAGGGATCAGTGGCTTTCCCTCGAGGCTTTCCCACAGGGCTTTCCCACAGGGCTGTCCACGTGCCACCGTGGTGTGAGTCGATCCTCAGCTTGAAAGTCGAGGCAGTGCAGTGAAAACAGCTTTCCCTGGAATGGACTGAGACATCTGGGGGACTCTGGGAATGGTGGCACGAACCTGGAGTTCCTCTCGCCTTTCCTGTGGAGAGCGCCTCCTCTTGAGATGCGACGGGAACGCCGGGAATTCTTACCCGACCACGCAGGGAAAGGATCCCTCGTCTCAAGCCAGGAGGCGGAAACGGGGCTCCTCTGGATGTGGGCGGGACTCTAGTGCTTCTTCTTGTGTGGAGACTGGTATATCGGGGAACTTCTTGAGTTGAAGCAAGGGTGTGAAGAACCCTGTGGAAGTTCCAGAGGTTAGGTGTGATTAGCCTGGAGACGCCTCAGCGGAAATGGGCCTCAACTCGCCGGGAGGGGAGAACCTCCTGGATTTTCTCGAGTTGCAACAGGTGCTCTAGTCTTACGACGGGGACCTCAGGGACTCGCTCTGGTGGCCTCAGCAAAGGCCATTCCCCATGCAAGTTGCTCGGGGGCCTCTCGGGATTCCTCTCCCGTCGATGCCGGGCCTAAGACCTTGTGTGGAGTGGGTGCTGGAACCTGAGGATTCCTCTCCAGTGCTGACATGGATCTTGGGGTACTTCTGGAGTCTCCCCAGTGGAGTCAGCCCTCGTCTCGAGTGGGGGAATGCACGTGCCTTTCCTCCCGAGCTGTAGCAGCAGAGTCGCTTCCCTTCGCGTGGATCAAGGGAACAGTCGCTTTCCCTCGAGGCTTTCCCAGGAGGCTTTCCCACAAGGCTGTCCCACGTGCCACCGTGGTGTGAGTCGATCCTGGGCTTGAAAGTCGAGGCAGTGCAGGGAAAACAGGTTTCCCTGGAATGGACTGAGACATCTGGGGGACTTTGGGAATGGTGGCACGACCTCGAGTTCCTCTCGCCTTTCCTGTAGAGAGTTCCTCCTCTTGAGATGCCACGGAAACGCCGGGAAATCTTTCCCGAGCACGCATGGAAAGGATCCCTCCTCTCGAGCTAGGAGGCAGAAACGGGGCTCCTCTGGATGTGGGCTGGACTCTCGTGCTTCCTCTCGAGTGGAGACGGTATGTCGGGGATCTTCTTGAGTTGCAGCAAGGGTGTGAAGGACCCTTTGGAAGTTCCAGAATTTAGGTGTGATTAGCCTCGAGACGCCTCAGCGGAAATGGGCCTCATCTCGCCTGGAGAGGAGAACATCCTGGATTTTCTAGAGTTGCGGCAGGTGCTCTCGACTTACAACGGGGACCTCAGGGACCTGCTGTGGTGGCGTCAGGAAAGGCCAGTCCCTATGCGAGTTGCTCGGGGGCCTCTCGGGATTCCTCTCCCGTCGAAGCCGGGGCCTAAGATCTAGTGTGGAGCCGGTGCCGGAACCTGAGGATTCCTCTCCAGTGCTGACATGGATCTTGGGGTACTTCTGGAGTCTCCCCAGGGGAGTCAGTACTCGTCTCTAGTGGGGGCATGCACGTGTGCTTTCCTCCCCAGCTGTTGCAGCAGTGTCACGATTCCCTTCAAGTGGATCAAGGGATCTTTGGCTTTCCCTCGAGGCTTTCCCGCGAGGCTTTCCCACAGGGCTGTCCCACGTGCCACCGTGGTGTGAGTCGAACTTCGGCTTGAAAGTCGAGGCAGTGCAGGGAAAACAGGTTTCCCTGGAATGGACTGAGGAATCTGGGGGACTCTGGGAATGGTGGCAAGACACTGGAGTTCCTCTCGCCTTTCCTGTGGAGAACGCCTCCTATTGAGATGCGACGGGAACGCCAGGAATTCTTTCCCGAGCACGCAGGGAAAGGATCCCTTTTCTCGAGCTAGGGGGCGGAAATGGGTTACTGTGGATGTGGGTGGGCTCTCGTGCTTCCTCTCGAGTGGAGTCGGGTATGTCGGCAAACTTCTTGAGTTGCAGCAAGGGTGTGAAGGACCCTTTGGAAGTTCCAGAGGTTAGGTGTGATTAGCCTCGAGACGCCTCAGCGGAAATGGGCCTCATCTCACCTGGACGGGAGAACCTCCTGGATTTTCTCGAGTTGCGGCAGGTGCCCTCGACTTACGACGGGGACCTCAGGGACCCGCTATGGTGGCCTCATGAATGGCCAGTCCCCATGTGAGTAGCTCGCGGGCCTCTCGGGATTCTTCTCCCGTAGATGCCGGGGCCTAAGATCTTGTGTGGAGTGGGTGCTGGAACCTGAGGATTCCTCTCCAGTGCTGACATGGATCTTGGGGTACTTCTGGAGTCTCCCCAGTGGAGTCAGCCCTCGTCTCGAGTGGGGGAATGCACGTGCCCTTTCCTCCCGAGCTGTAGCAGCAGTGTCACGCTTCCATTCGCGTGGATCAAGGGATCTGTCGCTTTCCCTCGAGGCTTTCCCACGAGGCTTTCCCACGAGGCTTTCCCACGAGACATTCCCACAGGGCTGTCCCACGTGCCACCGTGGTGTGAGTCGATCCTCGGCTTGAAAGTCAAGGCAGTGCAGGGAAAACTGGTTTCCCTGGAATGGACGCAGTCATTTGGGGGACTCTGGGAATGGTAGCACGACCCTGGAGTTCCTCTCGCCTTTCCTGTGGAGAGCGCCTGCTCTTGAGATGAGACAGGAATGCCGGGAATTCTTTCCCGACCACGCAAAGAAAGGATCCCTCTTCTCGAGCTAGGAGACGGAAACGGGGCTCCTCTGGATGTGGGCGGGACTCTCGTGCTTCCTCTCGAGTGGAGACGGGTATGTCAGGGAACTGCTTGAGTTGCAGCAAGGGTGTGAAGGACCCTTTGGAAGTTCCAGAGGTTAGGTGTGATTAGCCTCGAGACGCCTCAGCGGAAATGGGCCTCATGTCGCCTGCAGGGGAGAACCTCCTGGATGTTCTCGAGCTGCGGCAGGTGCTCTCGACTTACGACGGGTACATCAGGGACTCGCTCTGGTGGCCTCAGGAAAGGCCATTCCCCATGCGAGTTGCTCGGGTGCCTCTCGGGATTCCTCTCCCGTCGATGCCGGGCCTAAGACCTTGTTTGGATTCAGTGCCGGAACCTGAGGATTCCTCTCCAGTGCTGACATGGTTCTTGGGGGTACTTCTGGAGTATCCCCAGGGGAGTCAGTCCTCGTCTCGAGTGGGGGCATGCACGTTCGCTTTCCTCCCCAGCTGTTGCAGCAGTGTCACGATTCCCTTCAAGTGGATCAAGGGCTTTGGCTTTCCCTCGAGGCTTTCCCGCGAGGCTTTTCCCACAGGGCTGTCCCACGTGCCACCGTGGTGTGAGTCGAACCTCGGCTTGAAAGTCGAGGCAGTGCAGGGAAAAACAGATTTCCCTGGAATGGACTGAGGCATCTGGGGACTCTGGGAATGGTGGCACGACCCTGGAGTTCCTCTCGCCTTTCCTGTGGAGAGCGCCTCCTATTGAGTTGCGACGGGAATGCTGGGAATTCTCTCCCGAGCACGCAGGGAAAGGATCCCTTTTCTCGAGCTAGGAGGCGGAAATGGGTTACTGTGGATGTGGGTGGGGCTCTCGTGCTTCCTCTCGAGTGGAGTCGGGTATGTCAGCGAAATTCTTGAGTTGCAGCAAGGGTGTGAAGGACCCTTTGGAAGTTCCAGAGGTTAGGTGTGATTAGCCTCGAGACGCCTCAGCGGAAATGGGCCTCATCTCGCCTGCACGGGAGAACCTCCTGGATTTTCTCGAGTTGCGGCAGGTGCCCTCGACTTACGACGGGGGACCTCAGGGACCCGCTATGGTGGCCTCAGGAAAGGCCAGTCCCCATGTGAGTAGCTCGCGGCCTCTCGGGATTCCTCTCCCGTCGATGCCGGGGCCTAAGATCTTGTGTGGAGTGGGTGCTGGAACCTGAGGATTCCTCTCCAGTGCTGACATGGATCTTGGGTACTTCTGGAGTCTCCTCAGGGGAGTCAGTCCTCGTCTCGAGTGGGGGGCATGCACGTGCGCCTTTCCTCTCGAGCTGTAGCAGCAGTATCGCGCTTCCATTCGTGTGGATCAGGGGATCTGTGGCTTTCCCTCGAGGTGTTCCCACGAGGCTTTTCCACACGAGGCTTTCCACAGGCTTCCCACGAGGCTTTCCCACAAAGGCTGTCCCACGTGCCACCGTGGTGTGAATCGATCCTGGCTTGAACGTCGAGCCAGTGCAGGGAAAAAGGTTTCCCTGGAATGGACTGAGACATCTGGGGGACTCTGGGAATGGTGGCACGACCCTCGAGTTCCTCTCGCCTTTCCTGTAGAGAGTTCCTCCTCTTGAGTTGCCACGAAACGCCGGGAAATCTTTCCCGAGCACGCAGGGAAAGGATCCCTCCTCTCGAGCTAGGAGGCGGAAACGGGGCTCCTCTGGATGTGGGCTGGACTCTCGTTCTTCCTCTCGAGTGGAGACGGTATGTCGGGGATCTTCTTGAGTTGCAGCAAGGGTGTGAAGTTCC
>NW_017203567.1:0-5974 GCF_001704415.2 Capra hircus | reverse complement strand
GAATTCTTTCCCGACCACGCAGGAAAGGATCCCTCCTCTCGAGCTAGGAGGCGGAAACGGGGCTTCCTCTGGATGTGGGCGGGACTCTCGTGCTTCCTCTCGAGTGGAGACGGTATGTCGGGGAACTTCTTGAGTTGCAGCAGTGAAGGACCCTTTGGAAGTTCCAGAGGTTAGGTGTGATTAGCCTCGAGACGCCTCAGCGGAAATGGGCCTCATCTCGCCTGGAGGGAGAACCTCCTGGATTTTCTCGAGTTGCGGCAGGTGCTTTCGACTTACGACGGGGACCTCAGGGACCCGCTCTGGTGGCCTCAGGAAAGGCCAGTCCCCATGCGAGTTGCTCGGGGCCTCTCGGATTCCTCTCCCGTCGATGCCGGGGCCTAAGACCTTGTGGAGTGGTGCCGGAACCTGAGGATTCCTCTCCAGTGCTGACATGGATCTTGGGGTACTTCTGGAGTCTCCCCAGGGAGTCAGTCCTCGTCTCGAGTGGGGGCATGCACGTGCTTTCCTCCCGAGCTGTAGCAGCAGTGTCACGCTTCCTCGTGGATCAAGGGATCTGTGGCTTTCCCTCGAGGCTTTCCCACGAGGCTTTCCCACAGGCTGTCCCACGTGCCACCGTGGTGTGAGTCGATCCTCGGCTTGAAAGTCGAGGCAGTGCAGGGAAAACAGGTTTCCCTGGAATGACTGAGACATCTGGGGGACTCTGGGAATGGTGGCACGACCCTGGAGTTCCTCTCGCCTTTCCTGTGGAGAGCGCCTCCTCTTGAGATGCGACAGGAAGGCCGAATTCTTTCCCGACCACGCAGGGAAAGGATCCCTCCTCTCGAGCTAGGAGGCGGAAACGGGCTCCTCTGGATGTGGGCAACTCTCGTGCTTCCTCTCGAGTGGAGACTGGTATGTCGGGGAACTTCTTGAGTTGCAGCAAGGGTGTGAAGGACCCTTTGGAAGTTCCAGAGGTTAGGTTGATTAGCCTCGAGACGCCTCAGCGGAATGGGCCTCATCTCGCCTGGAGGGGAGAACCTCCTCGATACTCTCGAGTTGAGGCAGGTGCTCTTCGTGTTACGACGGGGACATCAGGGACCAGCTCTGGTGGCCTCAGGAAAGGCCAGTCCCGATGCGAGTTGCTTGGGGGCCTCTTCGGGATTCTTCTCCCGGTCGATGCCGGGGCTTAAGATCTTGTGTGGAGTGGGTGCCGGAACTTGAGGATTCCTCTCCAGTACTGACATGGATCTTGGTGTATTCTGGAGAATCCCCCAGGGGAGTCAGTCCTCGTCCCCGAGTGGGGGCATGCACGTGTGCATTCCTCCCGAGCTGTAGCAGCAGTGTCGCGCTTCCCTTCGCGTGGATCAAGGGATCTGTGGCTTTGCCTCGAGGCTTTCCCACGAGGCTTTCCCACAAGGCTGTCCCACGTGCCACCGTGGTGTGAGTCGATCCTCGGCTTGAAAGTGGAGGCAGTGCAGGGAAAACAGGTTTCCATGCAGAGGACTGAGACATCTGGGGGACTCTGGGAATGGTGGCACGACCCTGGAGTTCCTCTCGCCTTTCCTGTTGAGAGCGGCTCCTCTTGAGATGCGACCGGAACGCCGGGAATACTTGACCGACCACGCAGGGAAAGGATCCCTCCTCTCGAGCTAGGAGGCAGAAACGGGGCTCCTCTGGATGTTGGGCGGGACTGTCGTTCTTCCTCTCGAGTGGAGACGAGTATGTCGGGGAAATTCTTGAGTTGCAGCAAGGGTGTGACGGACCCTTTGGAAGTTCCAGAGGTTAGTTTTGATTAGCTTCGAGACGCCTCATTGGAAATGGGCCTCATCTCGCCTGGAGGGACAACCTCCTGGATTTTCTCGGGTTGCAGAAGGTGCTCTCGACTTGCGACGGGGACCTCAGGGACCCGCTCTGGTGGCCTCAGGAACGGTCAGTCCCCATGCGAGTTGCTCGGGGCCTCTCGGGATTCCTCTCCCGTCGATGCCGGGGCCTAAGACCTTGTGTGGAGTCGTTGCTGCAACCTGAGGATTCCCCTCCAGTGCTGACATGGATCTTGGGGAACCTCTGGAGTCTCCCCAGGGGAGTCAGTCCTCGTCTCGTGTGGGGGCATGCACATGGGCTTTCCTCTCGAACTGTAGCAGCAGTGTCGCGCTTCCCTTCGCGTGGATCAAGGGATCTGTGGCTTTCCCTCGAGGCTTTCCCACGAGGCTTTCCCACAAGGCTGTCCCACGTGCCACTGTGGTGTGAATCGATCCTCGGCTTGAAATTCGAGGCAGTGCAGGGAAAACAGGTTTCCCTGGAATGGACTGAGACATCTGGGGAACTCTGGGAATGGTGGCACGACCCTGGATTTCCTCTCGCCTTTCCTGTGGAGAACGCCTCCTGTTCAGATGCGCGGGAATGCCAGGAATCCTTTCCCGACGACACAGGGAGAGAATCAATCCTCTCGAGCTATGAGGCGGAAACGGGGCTCCTCTGGATGTGGGCGGGACTCTCGTGTTTCCTCTCGAGTGAAGACGGGTATGTCGGGGAACTTCTTGAGTTGCAGCAAGGGTGTGAAGTACCCTTTGGAAGTTCCAGAGGTTAGGTGTGATTAGCCTCGAGACGCCTCAGCGGAAATGGGCCTCATCTCGCCTGGAGGGGAGAACCTCCTGGATTTTCTCGAGTTGCGGCAGGTGCTTTCCACGTAGGACGGGGACCACAGGGACCCGCTCTGGTGGCCTCAGGGAAGGCCAGTCCCCATGCGAGTTGCTCGGGGGCCTCTTAGGATTCCTCTCCCGTTGATGCCGGGGCCTAAGTCCTTGTGTGGAGTCGTTGCCGGAATCTGAGGATTCCTCTCCAGTGCTGACATGGATCTAGGGGTACTTCTAGAGTCTCCCCAGGGGAGTCAGTCCTCGTCAGATTGGGGGCATGCACTTGGGCTTTCCTGCCGAGCTGTAGGAGCAGTGTCACGCTTCCCTTCGCGTGGATCAAGGGATCTGTGGCTTTCACTCGAGGCTTTCCCACGAGGCTTTCCCAAGAGGCTTTCCCACGAGGCTTTCCCACAGGGCTGTCCCACGTGCTACCGTGGTGTGAGTCGATCCTCGGCTTGAAAGCCGAGGCAGTGTAGGGAAAACAGGTTTCCCTTGAATGCACGGAGACATCTGTGGGACTCTGGCAATGGTGTCACGACCCTGGAATTCCTCTCGCCTTTCCTGTGGAGAGCGCCTCCTCTTGGGATGCGACGGGAACGCCGGGAAATTTTTCCCGATCACGCAGGGAAAGGATCCCTCCTCTCAAGCTAGGAGGCGGAAACGGTGCTCCTCTGGATGTGGGCGGGACTCTCGTGCTTCCTCTGGAGTGGAGACGGTATGTGGGGGAACTTCTTGAGTTGCAGCAAGGGTGTGAAGGACCCTTTGAAAGTTCCAGAGCTTAGGTGTGATTAGCCTCGAGACGCCTCAGCGGAAATGGGCCTCATCTCGCCTGGAGGGGAGAACCTCCTGGATTTTCTCGAGTTGCGGCAGGTGCTCTCGACTTACGACGGGGACCTCAGGGACCCGCTCTGGTGGCCTCAGGAAAGGTCTCTGCCCATGCGAGTTGCTCGGGGCCTCTCGGGATTCCTCTCCTGTCAATGTCGGGGCCTAAGACCTTGTGAGGAGTCGCTGCCGGAACCTGAGGATTCCTCTCAAGTGCTGACATGGATCTTGGGGTACTTCTGGTGTCTCCCCAGGGGAGTCAGTACTCGTCTCGAGTAGGGGGCATGCACGTGCGCTTTCCTCCCGAGCTGTAGCAGCAGTTTGATTCTTCCTGTCGAGTGGATCAAGGGATCTGTGGATTTCCCTCAAGGCTTTCCCACGAGGCTTTTCCCACGAGGCTTTCCCACAGGCTGTCCCACGTGCCACCGTGGTGTGAGTCGATCCTCGGCTTGAAAGTCGAGGCAGTGCAGGGAAAACAGGTTTCCCTGGAATGGAATGAGACATCTGGGGGATTCTGGGAATGGTGGCACGACCCTGGAGTTCCTCTCGCTTTTTCTGTGGAGAGCGCCTCCTCTTGAATTGCGACGGGAACGCCGGGAATTCTTTCCCGACCACGCAGGGAAAGGATCCCTCCTCTCGAGCTAGGAGGCGGACATGGGGCTCCTCTGGATGTGGGCGGGACTCCCGTGCTTCCTCTCGAGTGGAGACGGGTATGTCGGGGAACTTCTTAAGTTGCAGCAAGGAGGTGAAGGACCCTTTGGAAGTTCCAGAGGTTAGGTGTGATTAGCCTCCAGACGCCTCAGCGGAAATGGGCCTCATCTCGCCTGGAGGGGAGAACCTCCTGGATTTTCTCGAGTTGCGGCAGGTGCTCTCGACTGGACGACGGGGACCTCAGGGACCCGCTCTGGTGGCCTCAGGAAAGGCCAGACCCCATGCGAGTTGCTCGGGGGCCTCTCAGGATTCCTCTCCTGTCGAAGCCGGTTCCTAAGACCTTGTGTGGATTCGTTTCCGGAACATGAGGATTCCTCTCCAGTGCTGACATGGATCTTGGGGTACTTCTGGAGTCTCCCCAGGGGTGTCAGTCCTCGTCTCGAGTGGGGGCATGCACGTGCACTTTCCTCCCGAGCTGTAGCAGCAGTGTCACATTTCCCTTCGCGTGGATCAAGGAATCTGTGGCTTTCTCTCGAGGCTTTCCCAAGAGGCTTTTCCCACGAGGCTTTCCCACAGGGCTGTCCCACGTACCAGCGTGGTGTGAGTCGATCCTCGGCTTGAAAGTCGAGGCAGTGCAGGGAAAACAGTTTTCATTGGAATTAACTGAGACATCTTTGGGACTCTGGGAATGGTGGCACGACCCTGGAGTTCCTCTCGCCTTTCCTGTGGAGAGCGCCTCCTCTTGAGATGCAACCGGAACGCCTGGGAATACTTGACCGACCACGCAGGAAAAGGATCCCTCCTCTCGAGCTAGGAGGCAGAAACGGGGCTCCTCTGGATGTGGGCGGACTGTCGTGCTTCCTCTCGAGTGGAGATGGGTATGTCGGGGAACTTCTTGAGTTGCAGCAAGGGTGTGAAGGACCCTTTGGAAGTTCCAGAGGTTAGTTTTGATTAGCTTCGAGACGCCTCATTGGGAAATGGGCCTCATCTCGCCTGCAGGGACAACCCTCCTGGATTTTCTCGGGTTTGCGGCAGGTGCTCTCGACTTTGCGACGGGGACCTCAGGGACCCGCTCTTGGTGGCCTCAGGAACGGTCAGTCCCCCATGCGAGTTGCTCCGGGGGCCTCTCGGGATTCGTCTCCCGTCGATGCCGGGGCCTAAGACCTTGTGTGGAGTCGTTGCTGGAACCTGAGGATTCCCCTCCAGTGCTGACATGGATCTTGGGGAACCTCTGGAGTCTCCCCAGGGGAGTCAGTCCTCGTCTCGTGTGGGGCATGCACATGGGCTTTCCTCTCGAACTGTAGCAGCAGTGTCGCGCTTCCCTTCGCGTGGATCAAGGGATCTGTGGCTTTCCCTCGAGGCTTTCCACGAGGCTTTCCCACAAGGCTGCCCACGTGCCACTGTGGTGTGAATCGATCCTCGGCTTGAAATTCGGCAGCAGTGCAGGGAAAACAGGTTTCCCAGGAATGGACTGAGACATCTGGGAACTCTGGGAATGGTGGCACGACCCTGGATTTCCTCTCGCCTTTCCTGTGGAGAACGCCTCCTGTTGAGATGCGTGGGAACGCCAGGAATCCTTTCCCGACGACACAGGGAGAGAATCAATCCTCTCGAGCTATGAGGCGGAAACGGGGCTGGATGTGGGGGCGGCGACTCTCGTGTTTCTCTCGAGTGAAGACGGGGTATGTCGGGAACTTCTTGAGTTGCAGCAAGGGTGTGAAGTACCCTTTAGGAAGTTCCAGAGGTTAGGTGTGATTAGCCTCGAGACGCCTCAGCGAAAAATGGGCCTCATCTCGCCTGAAGGGGAGAAACCTCTGGATTTTCTCGAGTTGCGGCAGGTGCTTTCCACGTAGGACGGGGACCACAGGGACAAAGCTCTGGTGGCCTCA
>NW_017203566.1:0-5975 GCF_001704415.2 Capra hircus | reverse complement strand
CCCTTGCTGCAACTCAAGAAGTTCCCCGACATACCCGTCTCCACTCGAGAGGAAGCAGGAAAGTCCTGCCCACATCCAGAGGAGCCCCGTTTCCGCCTCCTATCGAGAGGAGGGATCCTTTCCCTGCGTGGTCGGGAAGAATTCCCGGCGTTCCCGTCGCATCTCAAAGGAGGCACTCTCACAAAAAGGCGAGAGGAACTCCAGGGTTGTGCCACCAATTCCCAGAGTCCCCCAGATGTCTCCGTCCATTCCAGGGAAAACTGTTTTCCCTGCACTGCCTCCACTTACAAGCCGAGGATCGACTCACACCACGGTGGCTCGTGGGACAGCCCTGTGGGAAAGCGTCGTGGGAAAGCCTAGAGAGAAAGCCATAGATCCCTAGATCCACGCGAAGGAAGCGCCACACTGCTGCTACAGCTCGGAAGGATAGCGCACGTGCATGCCCCCACTCTAGACGAGGACTGACTCCCCTGGGTGTCTCCAGAAGTACACCAAGATCCATGTCAGCACTGGAGAGGAATCCTCAGGTTCCGGCACCGTCTCCACACCAGGTCTTAGGCCCTGGGATTGACGGGAGAGAATCCCTACAGGCCCCTGAGCAACTCCCATGGGACTGGCCTTTCCTGAGGCCACCAGATCGGGTCCCTGAGATCCTCGTCGTAAGTCGAGAGCACCTTCTGTAAAAAGAGAAAATCAAGGAGGTTCTCCCCTCCAGGCGAGATATGACCCATTTCCGCTGAGGCGTCTGGAGGCTTATCACACCTAACCTCTGGAACTTACAAAGGGTCCTTCACACCCTTGCTGCAACTCAAGAAGTTCCCCGACATACCCGTCGCCACTCGAGAGGAAGCACGAGCGTCCCGCCCTCATCCAGAGGAGCCCCGTTTCCACCTCATAGCTCCAGAGGAGGGATCCTTTCCCTGCGTGGTCGGGAAAGAATTCCCGGCATTCCCGTCGCATCTCAAAAGGAGGTGCTCTCCACAGGAAAGGCGAGAGGAACTCCAGGGTCGTGCCACCATTCCCAGACTCCCCCAGATGTCTGAGTCCATTCAGGGAAACCTGTATTCCCTGCACTGCCTCGACTTTCAAGCGAGGATCGACTCACACCAGGGGTGGCAGGTGGGACAGCCCTGTGGTAAGCCTCGAGGGAAACACTCGGTGGGGAAGCCTCGAGGGAAAGACACAGATCCCTTGATCCTCGCGAAGGGAAACGTGACACTGCTGCTACAGTTTGGAGGAAAACGCACGTGCATGCCCCCACTCGAGACGAGGACTGACTCCCCTGGGGAGACTCCAGAAGTACCCCCAAGATCCATGTCAGCACTGGAGAGGAATCCTCAGGTTCCAGCACCAACTCCACACTAGATCTTTGGCCCGGCTTCGACGGGAGCGGAATCCCGAGAGACCCCGAGCAACTCGCATGGGGACTGGCCTTTCCTGAGGCGACCAGCGCGGGTCCCTGAGATCCCCGTCGTAAGTCGAGAGCACTTGCCGCAAGTGGAGAAAATCCAGGAGGTTCTTCCCTCCAGGCGAGATGAGGCACATTTCCGCTGTGGCGTCTCGAGGCTAATCACATCTAACATCTGGAACTTCCAAAGGGTCCTTCACACCCTTGCTGCAACTCAAGAAGTTCCCCCACCTACCCGTCTCCACTCGAGAGGAAGCACGAGAGTTCCACCAACATCCAGAAGAGACCCGTTTCCTCCTCCTAGCTCGAGAGGAGGGATCCTTTCCCTGCGTGGTGGGGAAAGAATTCCCGGCGTTCCCGTCGCATTTCAAGAGGAGGCGCTCTCGACAGGAAAGGCGAGAGGAACTCCAGTGTCGTGCCACCATTCCCAGAGTCCCCCAGATGTCTCAGTCCATTCCAGGGAAACATGTTTTCCCTGCACTGCCTCGACTTTCAAGCCGAGGATCGACTCACACCACGGTGGCACGTGGGACAGCCCTGTGAAAGCCTCGTGGAAAGCCTTTTTCGGAAAGCCTCGAGGGAAGCCACAGATCCCTTGATCCACGCGAAGGGAAGCGTGAAACTGCTGCTACAGCTCGGGAGGAAAGCACACGTGAATGCCCACACTCGAGACGAGGACTGACTCCCCTGGGGAGACTCCAGAAGTCCCCCAAGTTCCATGTCAGCCCTGGACAGGAATCCTCAAGTTCCGGCACCGACTCCACAAGGTCTTAAGCCCTGCATCGACGGGAGAGGAATCCCAAGAGGCCCCGAGCAACTCGCATGGGGACTGGCCTTTCCTGAGGCCACCAGAGCGGGTCCCTGAGGTCCCCATCGTAAGTCGAGAGCACCTGCCGCAATTCGAGAAAATCCAGGAGGTTCTCCCCTCCAGGCGAGATGAGGCCCATTTCCGCTCAGGCGTCTCGAGGCAAATCACACCTAAACTCTGGAACTTCCAAAGGTTCCTTCACACCCTTGCTGCAACTCAAGAAGTTCCCTGACATACCCGTCTCCACTCGAGAGGAAGCACGAGAGTCCCGCCCACATCCAGAGGAGCCCCATTTCCGCCTCCTATCTCGAGAGGAGGGATCCTTTCCCTGAGGGTCGGTCAAGTATTCCCGGCATTCCCGTCACATCTCAAGAGGAGGCGCTCTCCACAGGAAAGGCGAGAGGAACTCCAGGGTCGTGCCACCATTCCCAGAGTCCCCCAGATGTCTCAGTCCATTCCAGGGTAAAACTGTTTTCCCTGCACTGCCTCGACTTTCAAGCGAGGATCGACTCACACTATGGTGGCACGTGGGACAGACCTGTGGGAAAGCCTCGAGGGAAAGCCACAGATCCCTTGATCCACGAGAAGGGAAGCGTGACACTGCTGCTACAGCTCTGGAGGAAAGGGCACCTGCATGCCCCCACTCGAGACGAGGACTGACTCCCCTGGGGAGACTCCAGAAGTACCCCAAGATCCATGTCAGCACTGGAGAGGATTCCTCAGGTTCCGGCACCGACTCCACACAAGATCTTTGGCCCCGGCATCGATGGGAGAGGAATCCCGAGAGTCCCCTGAGCAACTCGCATGGGGACTGGCCTTTCCTGAGGCCACAAGAGCGGGTCCCTGAGGTCCTCGTCATAAGTCGAGAGCACCTGCCGCAACTCGAGAAAATCCAGGAGGTTCTCCCCTCCAGGCGAGATGAGGCCCATTTCTGCTGAGGCGTCTGGAGGCTAATCACACCTAACCTCTGGAACTTCCAAAGGGTCCTTCACACCCTTGCTGCAACTCAAGAAGTTCCCCGACATACCCGTCTCCACTCGAGAGGAAGCACGAGAGTCCCGCCCACATCCAGAGGAGCCCCGTTTCCGCCTCCTAGCTCGAGAGGAGCGATCTTTTCTCTGCGTGTTCGGAAAGAATTCCCGGCATTCCCTCGCATCTCAAGAGGAGGCGCTCCCACAGGAAAGGCGAGAGGAACTCCAGGGTCGTGCCACATTCCCAGCGTCCCCCAGATGTCTCAGTCCATTCCAGGGAAACCTGTTTTCCCTGCACTGCCTCGACTTTCAAGCCGAGGATCGACTCACACCACGGTGGCACGTGGACATCCCTGTGGAAAGCCTCATGGGAAAGCCTCTTCGGAAAGCCTCGAGGGAAAGCCCCTGATCCCTTGTTCCACGGAAGGGAAGCGTGACATTGCTGCTACAGCTCGGGAGGAAAGCGCACGTGCATGCCCCACCCGAGAGAAGGACTGACTCCACTGAGGAGACTCCAGAAGTACCCCAAGTCCATGTCAGCACTGGAGAGGAATGCTCAGGTTCCTGCACAGTCTCCACACAAGGTTTTAGGCCCCGGCATCGACGGGAGAAGAATCCCGAGAGGCCCCGAGCAACTCGCATGGGACTGGACTCTCCTGAGGCCACCAGAGCGGGTCCCTGAGGTCCCCGTCGTAAGTCGAGAGCACCTGCCGCAACTTGAAAACATCCAGGAGGTTCTCCCCTCCAGGCGAGATGAGGCCCATTTCCGATGAGGGGTCTCGAATCTAATCACACCTAACCTTTGGAACTTCCAAAGGACCCTTCACACCCTTGCTGCAACTCAAGAAGTTTCCCGACATACCCGTCTCCACTCGAGAGGAAGCACCAGAGACCCGCCCCCATCCAGAGGAGCCCCGTTTCCGCCTCCTAGCTCGAGAGGAGGGATCCTTTCCCTGCGTGGTCGGGAAAGAATTCCCGGCGTTCCTGTCGCATCTCAAGAGGAGGCGCTCTCCACAGGAAAGGCGAGAGGAACTCCAGGGTCGTGCCACCATTCCCAGAGTCCCCCAGATGTCTCAGACCATTTCAGGGAAACCTGATTTCCCTGCACTGCCTCGAATTTCTAGCCGGGATCGACTCACACCACGGTGGCACGTGGGACAGCCTGTGGGAAAGCCTCGTGGAAAAAGCCTCAAAGAGAAAGCCACAGATCCCTTGATCACGCGAAGGGAAGCGTTGCACTGCTGCCTACAGCTCGAGGAAAGTGCACGTTCATTCCCCCACACAATACGACGACTAACTCCCCTGGCGAGTCTCCAGAAGTACCTCAAGATCCATGTCAGCACTGGAGAGGAAACCTCAGGTTTCCGGGCACCGACTCCACACAGGTCTTAGGCCCGGCATCGACGGGAGAGGAATCCCGAGAGGCCCCGAGCAACTTGCATGGGGACTGGCCTTTCCTGAGGCCACAAGAGCGGGTCCCTGAGGTCCCCGTAGTAAGTCAAGAGCACCTGCCGCAACTCGAGAAAATCCAGGAGGTTCTCCCCTCCAGGCGAAATGAGGCCCTTTTCCTCTGAGGTGTCTCGAGGCTAACCATACCTAACATCTGGAACTTCCAAAGGTCCTTCACACCCTTGCTGCAACTCAAGAATTTCTCCGACATACCTGACTCCACTCGAGAGGAAGCACGAGAATCCCGCCCACATCCAGAGGAGCCCCGTTTCCACCTCATACCTCGAGGTCAGGTATCCTTTCCCTGCATGTTCGGGAAAGAATTCCCGGTGTTCCCGTCGCATCTCATGAGGAGGCGCTCTCCACAGGAAAGGCGGAGGAACTCCAGGGTCGTACCACCATTCCAAGAGTCCCCCAGATATCTCAGTCTGCCCGGGTCCAGCCCGGCTGGATCAGGGAATTCGACGGATGGACGGCGTTGTCGTGGAAAGTCTTTTTTATTTATTAATGTAAGATTAGATTAAGAAATTATAGTGTTAGTAAGAAGATTAACTGGAGGAAAAGGGCTGAATAGCTTGGTTTACGTGGAAGACCAATAAAATTCCAGACAAGGAATTTTCACCATCTACGTTGGGCCACCAGCCCCTGCTTGAATATCTAAGGTGCCTCGCCTTAAGCTCCCTTTCGTGCAGGTCTTAAAAGCCAGGCAAGTAAGTAGACCTGGCGAGCCTCCGCGCCCCTGGTGGAGATTCAGCCTGAAGTTAAAGTAAAAAGCAGGAGAAGGAAAGGGAGAGAAGAAGAAAGAGAGAAAAAAAGACACGGGGGGAGCCTGAGTCCCAAGAAACCAGGCCGAGAGACTAGTTCGAGAAAACTGGTCCGAGAAACTGGCCCCATCCTTTATTGTTCATAAAGCCTTTTATACTTTTGATAAAACATGGAGTTCAATGGGTAACACAAAATTATGTAGCGTTCGCACACCCCAGACTCTTTCTGTACATCATTTTGTATACAAAAGGTCTCTGGTGATTTACATTATCTTCTGGCCAAGAGGCTTGTTTAAACACTTTTTGGCTCTCTTCCTTAATGAATGTTAATTTTGTTTCCTCTGAAGTGTTTTTCTTTAATCTGCATTTCCTTAAAGCATTAAAGTTACATCTCTATAGAACAAAGGTGCAGTGGGTTATAACAAAGAAGGTACTTAACTCAAAGATCTAATGTTGCTAATACCAGGTCTACTACTTGTTTTTTAATATACCAACTCTATCTAAAATAAAGCGATATGAAAATTTAGCATCAAGCATTGACCCAAAAATGAAACTTTTAATCAGTCCTATTATAA
>NW_017203565.1:0-5975 GCF_001704415.2 Capra hircus | reverse complement strand
TGTCCCGTCGATGCGGGGCCTAAGACGATGTGTGGAGTCGGTGCCGGAACCTGAGGATTCCTCTCCAGTGCTGACATGGATCTTGGGGTACTTCGGGAGTCTCCCCAGGGGAGTCAGTCCTCATTCGAGTGGGGGGCATTGAAGAGCGCTTTCCTTCCGAGCTGTAGCAGCAGTGTCATTCTCCCCGTCGAGTGGATCAAGGGATCAGTGGCTTTCCCTCGAGGCTTTCCCATGAGGCTTTCTCACGAGGCTTTCCCACAGGGCTGTCCCACGTGCCACCGTGGGTGTGAGTCGATCCTCGGCTTGAAAGTCGAGGCAGTGCAGGGAAAACAGGTTTCCCTGGAATGGACTGAGATATCTGGGGTACTCTGGGAATGGTGGCACGACCCTGGAGTTCCTCTCACCTTTCCTGTGTGAGAGCGCCTCCTCTTGAGTTGTGACGGAAACGCCGGGAATTCTTTCCCACCACGCAGGGAAAGGATCCCTCCTCTCGATCTTGGAGGCGGAAACGGGGCTCCTCTGGATGTGGGCGGGACTCTCGTGCTTCCTCTCGAGTGGAGACTGGTTTGTCGGGGAACTTCTTGAGTTGCAACAAGGGTGTGAAGGACCCTTTGGAAGTTCCAGTTGTCAGATGTGATTAGCCTCCAGACGCCTCAGCGGAAATGGGCCTCATCTCTCCTGGAGGGGAGAACCTCCTGGATTTTTCTCGAGTTGCGGCAGGTGCTCTCCACTTACGACGGGGACCTCAGGGACCCGCCTGGTTGCCTCAGGAAAGGTCAGTCCCCATGCAGTTGCTCGGGGGCCTCTCGGGATTCCTCTCCCGTCGATGCCGGGGCCTTAGACCTTGTGTGGAGTCGGTGCCAGATCCTGAGGATTCCTCTCCAGTGCTGACATGGATCTTGGGGTACTTCTGGAGTCTCCCCAGGGTAGACAGTCCTCGTCTCGAGTGGGGGCATGCACGTGCGATTTCCTCCGAGCTGTAGCAGCAGTGTCACACTTCCCTTCGCGTGGATCAAGGGATTTGTGGCTTTTCCTCGAGGCTTTCCCAGGAGGCTTTTCCCAGGCTTTCCTACAGGGCTGTCCCACGAGCCACCGTGGTGTGAGTCGATCCTTGGCTTGAAAGTCGAGACAGTGCAGGGAAAACAGGTTTCCCTGGAATGGACTGAGGCATCTGGGGGACTCTGGGAATGGTGGCACGACCCTGGAGTTCCTCTCTCCTTTCCTGTGGAGAGCGCCTCCTCTTGAGATGCGACGGGAAAGCCGGGAATTTATTCCCGATCACGCAGGGAAGGATCCCTCCTCTCGAGCCAGGAGGGGAAACGGGGCTCCTCTGGATGTGGGCGGGACTCGCGTGTTTCCTCTCGAGTGGAAATGGGTATGTCGGGGAACTTCTTGAGTTGCAGCAAGGGTGTGAAAGACCCTTTGGAAGTTCCAGATGTTAGATGTGATTAGCCTCAAGTCGCCTCAGCGGAAATGGGCCTCATCTCGCCTGGAGGGGAGAACGTCCTGGAGTTTCTCTAGTTGTGGCAGGCACTCTCGACTTACGACGGGGACCTCAGGGACCCGCTCTGGTGGCCTCAAGAAATGCCAGTCCCATTCGAGTTGCTCGGGGCCTCTCGGGATTCCTCTCACCGTCGATGCCGGGCCTAAGATCTTGTGTGGAGTCGCTGCCGGAACCTGAGCATTCCTCTCTAGTGCTGACATGGATCTTGGGGTACTGATTCGGAGTCTCCCCAAGGGAGTCAGTCCTCATCTCGAGTGGGGCCTGCACGTTCGCTTTCCTCCCGAGCTGTAGCAGCAGTGTCGAACTTACCTTCGCGTGGATCAAGGGATCTGTGGCTTTCAACTCGAGGCTTTCCCACGAGGCTTTCCCACGAGGCTTTCCACAGGGCTGTCCACGTGCACCGTGGTGTGAGTCGATCCTCGGCTTGAAAGTCGAGGCAAGTGCAGGGAAAACCGGTTTCCCTGAAATGGACTGAGAATTCTGGGGTCTCTGGGAATGGTGGCACGACCTGGTGTTCCTCTCGCCTTTCCTGTGGAGAGCGCCTCTTCTTGAGATGTCAATGGGAACGCGGGAATTCTTTCCCCCACGCAGGAAAGGATTCCTCCTCTCGAGATAGGAGACGGAAATGGGGCTCCTCTGTTTGTGGCGGGACTCTCGTGCTTCCTCTCGAATGGAGACGGGTATGTCGGGGAACTTCTTGAGTTGCAGCAGGGTGTGAGGGACCCTTTGTAAGTTCCAGATGTTAGATGTGATTAGCCTCAAGACGCCTCAGCGGAAATGGGCCTCATCTCGCCTGGAGGGGAGAACCTCTTGGATTTTCTCGAGTTGCGACAGGTGCTCTCGTCTTACGTCGGGGATCTCAGGGACCCGCTCTGGTGGCCTCAGGAAAGGCCAGTCCCATGCGAGTTGCTCGGGGCCTCTCGGATTCCTCTCCCGTCGATGCCGGGCTAAAACTTGTGTGGAGTCGGTGCCAGAACCTGAGGTTTCCTCTCCAGTGCTGACATGGATCTTGGGGTACTTCTGGAGTCTCCCCAGGGAAGTCAGTCCTCGTCTCGAGTGGGGCATCACCTGCGCTTTCCTCCCGAGCTGTAGCAGCAGTGTCACGCTTTCCCTTCTCGTGGATCAAGGGATCTGTGGCTTTCCCTTGAGGCTTTCCCTGGAGGCTTTCCCAGAATGTTTTCCCACAGGGCTGTCCCACGTGCCACCGTGGTGTGAGTCGATCCTCGCTTGAAAGTCGAGGCAGTGCAGGGAAAACAGGTTTCCCTGAATGGACTGAGACATCTGGGGACTCTGGGAATGGTGGCACGACCCTGGAGTTCCTCTCGCCTTTCCTGTGGAGAGCGCCTCCTCTTGAGATGCGACGGCAACGCGGGGAATTCTTTCCACACGACGCAGGGAAAGGATCCCTCCTCTCGAGCTAGGAGGCGGAAACGGGACTCCTCTGGATGTGGGCGGACTCACGCGCTTCCTATTGAGTGGAGACGGGTATATCGCGGAACTTCTTGAGTTGCAGCAAGGGTGTGAAGGACCCTTTGGAAGTTCCAGAGGTTAGGTGTGATTAGCCTCCAGAGGCCTCAGCGCAAATGAGCCTCATCTCTCCTGGAGGGGAGAACCTCCTGGATTTTCTCGAGTTCCGGCAGGTGCTCTCGACTTACGACGGGGACCTCAGGGACCCGCTCTGGTGGCCTCAGGAAAGCCCAGTCCCCATGCGAGTTGCTCGGGGGCCTCTCGGGATTCCCTGTCCCGTCGATGCCGGGGCCTAAGACGATGTGTGGAGTCGGTGCCGGAACCTGAGGATTCCTCTCCAGTGCTGACATGGATCTTGGGGTACTTCGGGAGTCTCCCCAGGGGAGTCAGTCCTCATTCGAGTGGGGGCATTGAAGAGCGCTTTCCTTCCGAGCTGTAGCAGCAGTGTCATTCTCCCCCGTCGAGTGGGATCAAGGGATCAGTGGGCTTTCCCTCGAGGCTTTCCCATGAGGCTTTCTCACGAGGCTTTCCCACAGGGGCTGTCCCACGTGCCACCGTGGTGTGAGTCGATCCTCGGCTTGAAAGTCGAGGCAGTGCAGGGAAAACAGGTTTCCCTGGAATGGACTGAGATATCTGGGGTACTCTGGGAATGGTGGCACGACCCTGGAGTTCCTCTCACCTTTCCTGTTGAGAGCGCCTCCTCTTGAGTTGTGACGGGAAGACCGGGAATTCTTTCCCGACCACGCAGGGAAAGGATACCTCCTCTCTAGCTGTGAGGCGGAAACGGGGTCCTCTGGATGTGGGCGGGACTCTCGTGCTTCCTCTCGAGTGGAGACAGGTATGTCGGGGAACTTCTTGAGTTGCAGCAAGGGTGTGAAGAACCCTATGGAAGTTCCAGAGGTTTAGGTGTGATTAGCCTCGAGACGCCTCAGCGGAAATGGGCCTCATCTCGCCTGGAGGGGAGAACCTCCTGGATTTTCTCGAGTTGCGGCAGGTGCTCTCGACTTAGGACAGGGTCCTCAGGGACCCGCTCTGGAGGCCTCAGGAAAGGCCAGTCCCCACGCGAGTTGCTCGGAGGCCTCTCGGGATTCCTCTCCCGTCGATGCCGGGGCCTAAGACCTTGTGTGGAGTGGGTGCCAGAACCTGAGGATTCCTCTCCAGTGCTGACATGGATCTTGGGGTACCTCTGCAGTCTCCACAGGGGAGTCAGTCCTCGTCTCGAGTGGGGGTATGCACGTGCGATTTCCTCCCAAGCTGTAGCAGCAGTGTCACGCTTTCCTTCGCGTGGATCAAGGGATCTGTGGCTTTCCGTCGAGGCTTTCCCACGAGGCTTTACCTCAGGGCTGTACTGCAGGGCTGTCCCACGTGCCACCGTGGTGTGTGTCGATCCTCGGCTTGAAAGTCGAGGCAGTGCAGGGAAAACAGGTTTCCCTGGAATGGACTGAGACATCTGGGGGACTCTGGGAATGGTGGCACGACCCTGAAGTTCCTCTCGCCTTTCCTTTGGAGAGCGCCTCCTCTTGAGATGCGACGGGAACACCGGGAATTCTTTCCCGACCACGAAGGGAAAGGATCCCTCCTCTCGAGCTAGGAGGCGGAAACGGGGCTCCTCTGGATGTGGGCGGGACTCTCGAGCTTCCTCTCGAGTGGAGACGGGTATATCGGGGAAATTCTTGAGTTGCAGAAAGGGTTGAAGGACCCTTTGGAAGTTCCAGAGGTTAGGTGTGATTAGCCTCGAGACGCCTCAGCAGAAATGGGCGTCATCTCGCCTGGAGGGGAGAACCTCCTGGAATTTCTTGAGTTGCGGCAGGTGCTCTCGACTTACGTCGGGGACCTCAGGGACCCGCTCTGGTGGCCTCAGGAAAGGCCAGTCCACATGCGAGTTGCTCGGGGCCTCTCGGGATTCCTCTCCCGTCGATGCCGGGCCTAAGACCTAGTGTGAAGTCGGTGCCGAAACGTGAGGATTCCTCTCCAGTGCTGACATGGATCTTGGGGTACTTCTGGAGTCTCCCCAGGGGAGTCAGTCCTCGTCTCGAGTGGGGGCATGCACGTGCTCTTTCCTCCCGAGCTGTAGCAGCAGTGTCGCGCTTCCCTTCGCGTGGATCAAGGGATCTGTGGCATTCCCTCGAGGCATTCCCACGAGGCTTCCCACGAGGCTTTCCCACAGGGCTGTCCCACGTACCACCGTGGTGTGAGTCGATCCTCGGCTTGAAAGTCGAGGCAGTGCAGGGTAAAAAGGTTTCCCTGGAATGGACTGAGATATCTGGGGTACTCGGGGAATGGTTGCACGACCCTGGAGTTCGTCTCGCCTTTCCTGTGGAGAGCGCCTCCTCTTGAGATGCGACGGGAACACCGGGAATTCTTTCCCGACCACGCAGGGAAAGGATCCCTAGGCTCGAGCTAGGAGTCGGAAACGGGGCTCCTCTGGATGTGGGCGGGACTCTCGTGCTTCCTCTCGAGTGCAGACGGGTATGTCGGGGAACTTTTTGAGTTGCAGCAAGGGTGTGAAGGACCCTTTGGAAGTTCCAGAGTTTAGGTTGATTAGCCTCGAGACGCCTCAGCGGAAATGGGCCTCATCTCGCTTGGAGGGGAGAACCTCCTCGATTTTCTCGAGTTGCGGCTGGTGCTCTCGACTTACGACGGGGACCTCAGGGACCCGCCATGCTGGTATCAGGAAAGGCCAGTCCCCATGCGAGTTGCTTGGCGTCTTCTGGGGATTCCTCTCCCGTCGATGCTGGTGCCTAAGACCTAGTGTGGAGTTGTTGCCAGAACCTGAGGATTCCTCTCCAGTGCTGACATGGATCTTGGGGTACTTCTGGAGTCTCCCCAGGGAGCCAGTCTCCTCGTCTCGAGTTGGGGCATGCACGTGCGATTTCCTCCCAAGCTGTAGCAGCAGTATCACGCTTCCCTTCGCGTGGATCAAGGGATCTGTGGCTTTCCCTTGAGGCTTTCACAGGAGGCTTTTCACAGGAGGCTTTCCCACGAAGTTTTCCCACAGGGGCTG
>NW_017203564.1:0-5976 GCF_001704415.2 Capra hircus | reverse complement strand
GAGGCCACCAGAGCGGGTCCCTGAGGTCCCAGTCGTAAGTCGAGAGCACCTGCCGCAACTCGAGAAAATCCATTAGGTTCTCCCCTCCAGGCGAGATGAGGCCCTTTTCCGATGAGGCTCCTCAAGGCTAATCACAATTAAACGCTGGAATTTCCCACGGGTCCTTCACACCCTTGCTGCAACTCAAGAAGTTCCCCGTCATACCCGACTCCACTCGAGAAGAAGGACGAGAGTCCCGCCCACATACAGAGGAGCCCCGTTTCCGCCTCATAGCTCTAGAGGAGGGATCCTTCCTTGCGTGGTCTGGAAAGTATTCCCGGCGTTTCCGTCGCATCTCAAGAAGAGGCGCTCTCACTTGAAACGGGAGAGGAAACTCCAGGTTCGTGCCACCGTTCCCACACTCCCCCAGATGTCTCATTCCATTCCACAGAAACCATTTTTCCCTACACTGCCTCGACTTTCAAGCTGGAGGATCGACTCACACCACGGTGGCATGTGGGACAGCCCTGTGGGAAAGCCTCGTGGGAAAGTCTCCTGAGAAAGCCTCGAGGGAAAGCCACAGATCCCATGATCCACGCGAAGGGAAGCTTGACACTGCTGCTACAGCTCGGGTGGAAAACCCACGTGCATATCTCCACTCGCGACGAGGAATGACTCCCCTGGGAGACTCCAGAAGTACCCAAGATCCATGTCAGCACTGGAGAGGAATCCTCAGGATCCGACACAGACTCCACACAAGGTCCCAGGGCCCGGCATCGACGGGAGAGGAATCCCGAGAGGCCCCGAGCAACTGCATGGGGACTGGCCTTTCCTGAGGCCACCAGAGCGGGTCCCTGAGGTCCCAGTCGTAAGTCGAGAGCACCTGCCGCAACTCGAGAAAATCCAGGAGGTTCTCCCCTCCAGGCGAGATGAGGCCCATTTCTGCTGAGGCGTCTCGAGGCTAATCACACCTAACCTCTCGAACTTCCGAAGGGTCCTTCACACCCTTGCTGCAACTCAAGAAGTTCCCCGACATACCCCGTCTCCACTCGAGAGGAAGCACGAGAGTCCCGCCCAAATCCAGAGCAGCCCCGTTTCCGCCTCATACCTCGAGCGGAGGGATCCTTTCCCTGCGTGGTCGGGAAAGAATTCCCGGCGTTCCCGTCGCATCTCAAGAGGAGGCGCTCTCCACTGGATAGGCGAGAGGAACTCCAGGGTCTTGCCACCATTCCCAGAGTCCCCCAGATGTCTCAGTCCATTCCAGAGAAACCTGTTTTCCCTGCATTGCGTCGACTTTCAAGCCGAGGATCGACTCACACCACGGTGGCACGTGGGACAGCCCTGTGGAAAGCCTCGTGGAAAAGCCTCTTGGGAAAGCGTCGAGGGAAAGCCACAGATCCCTTGATCCACGCGAAGGGAAGCGTGACACTGCTGCTACAGCTCGGGAGGAAAGCGCACGTGCATGCCCCCACTCGAGTAGAGGACTGACTGCCCTGGGGAGACTCCAGAAGTACCCCAAGATCTATGTCAGCACTGGAGAGGAATCCTCAGGTTACAGCACCGACTCCACACAAGACCTTAGTCTCCGACATCAAGGGGAGAGGAATCCCGAGAGGCCCCTGAGCTACTCACATGGGGACTGGCCTTTCCTGAGGCCAGCAGAACGGGTCCCTGAGGTCCCCGTCGTAAGTCGAGAGCACCTGCCGCAACTCGAGAAAATCCAGGGGGTTCTCCCCTCCAGGCGAGATGAGGCCCATTTCCACTGAGGCGTCTCGAGGCTAATTACACCTAACCTCTGGAACTTCCAAAGGGTCCTTCACACCCTTGCCGCAACTCAGGAAGTTCCCCGACATACCCGTCTCCACTCGAGAGTAAGCACGAGATTCCCGCCCACATCCAGCAGAGACCCGTTTCCGCCTCCTAGCTCGAGAGGAGGGATCCTTTCCCTGCGTGGTCGGGAAAGAATTCGCCGGCGTTCCCGTCACATCTCACGAGGAGGCGCTCTCTACAGGAATGGCGAGAGGAACTCCAGGGTCGTGCCACCATTCCCAGAGTCCCCCAGATGTCTCAGTCCATTCCAGGGAAACCTGTTTTCCCTGCACTGTCTCGACTTTCTAGCCGAGAATGGACTCACACCACGGTGGCACGTGGGACATCCCTGTGGGAAAACCTCGTGGGAAAGCCTCGTGGGAAAGCCTCGAGGGAAAGCCACAGATCCCTTGATCCAGGCGAAGGGATGCGTGACACTGCTGCTACAGCTCGGGAGGAAAGCGCACGTGCATGCCCCCACTCGAGACGAGGACTGACTCCCCTGGGGAGACTCCAGAAGTACCCCAAGAAGCATGTCAGCACTGAAGAGGAATCCTCAGATTCCGGCACCGAAGCCACACAAGGTCTTAGGCCCCCGGCATCGACGGGAGAGGAAACCCGAGAGGCACCCGTGCAACTCGCATGGGGACTGGCCTTTTCTGAGGCCACCAGAGCGGGTCCCTGAGGTCCCCGTCGTAAGTCGAGAGCACCTGTCGCAACTCGAGAAAATCCAGGAGGTTCTCCCCTCCAGGCGAGATGAGGCCCATTTCCACTGAGACGTCTCGAGGCTAATCAAACCTAACCTATGGAACTTCCAAAGGGTCCTTCACACCCTTGCTGCAACTCAAGAAGTTCCCCGACATACCCGTCTCCACTCGAGAGGAAGCAGGAAAGTCCCGCCCACATCCAGAGGAGCCACGTTTCCTCCTCATTGCTCGAGAGGTTTGATCCTTTCCCTGCGTGGTCGGGAAAGAATTCGCGGCATTCCCGTCCCACATCAAGAGGAGGCGCTCTCCAGAGGAAAAACGAGAGGAACTCCAGAGTCGTGCCCCCATTCCCAGAGTCCCCCAGATGTCTCAGTCCATTCCAGGGAAACCTGTATTCCCTGCACTGCCTCGACTTTCAAGCCGAGGATCGACTCACACCACAGTGGCACGTGGGACAGCCCTGTGGGAAAGCCTCGTGGGAAAGCCTCTTGCGAAAGCCTCGAGGGAAAGCCACAGATCAGTTGATACACGCGAAGGAAGCGTGACACTGTTGCTACAGCTCGGGAGGAAAGCGCACGTGTATGCCCCCACTCGAGTAGAGGACTGACTGCCCTGGGGAGACTCCAGAAGTACCCCAAGATCCATGTCAGCACTGGAGAGGAATCCTCAGGTTCCGGCACCGACTCCACACAAGATCTTAGGCCCTGGCATCGACGGGAGAGGAATCCCGAGAGGCCCCCGAGCAACTCGCATGGGGACTGGCCTTTCCTGAGGCCACCAGAGCGGGTCCCTGAGGTCCCCGTCGTAAGTTGAGAGCACCTGCCGCAACTCTAGAAAATCCAGGAGGTTCTCCCCTCCAGGCGAGATGAGGCCCATTTCCACTGAGGCGTCTCGAGGCTAATTACACCTAACCTCTGGAACTTCCAAAGGGTCCTTCACACCCTTGCCGCAACTCAAGAAGTTCCCCGACATACCCGTCTCCACTCGAGAGGAAGCACGAGAATCCCGCCCACATCCAGAGGAGCCCTGTTTCCTCCTCCTAGCTCGAGGGGAGGGATCCTTTCCCTGCGTGGTCGGGAAAGAATTCCCGGCATTTCCGTCGCATCTCAAGAGGAGGCTCTCTCAACAGGAAAGGCGATAGGAACTCCAGGGTCGTGCCACCATTCCCAGAGTCCCCCAGATGTCTCCGTCCGTTCCAGGGAAACCTGTTTTCCCAGCACTGCGTCGACTTTCAATCTGAAGATCGACTCACACCACGGTGGCACGTTGGACAGCCCTGTGGGAAAGCCTCGTGGGAAAGCCTCGAGGGAAAGCCACAGATCCCTTGATCCACGCGAATGGAAGCGCGACAGTGCTGCTACAACTCGAGAGGAAAGCGCACGTGCATGCCCCCACTCGAGAGGAGGACTGACTCCCCTGGGGAGACTCCAGAAGTACCCCAAGATCCATGTCAGCACTGGAGAGGAATCCTCAGGTTCCGGCACTGATTCCACACAAGGTCTTAGGCCCCGGCATCGACGGGAGAGGAATCCCGAGAGGCCCCCGAGCAACTCGCATGGGGACTGGCCTTTCCTGAGGCCACCAGAGCGGGTCCCTGAGGTCCCAGTCGTAAGTCGAGAGCACCTGCCGCAACTCGAGAAAATCCATTAGGTTCTCCCCTCCAGGCGAGATGAGGCCCTTTTCCGATGAGGCTCCTCAAGGCTAATCACAATTAAACGCTGGAATTTCCCACGGGTCCTTCACACCCTTGCTGCAACTCAAGAAGTTCCCCGTCATACCCGACTCCACTCGAGAAGAAGGACGAGAGTCCCGCCCACATACAGAGGAGCCCCGTTTCCGCCTCATAGCTCTAGAGGAGGGATCCTTTCCTTGCGTGGTCTGGAAAGTATTCCCGGCGTTTCCGTCGCATCTCAAGAGGAGGCGCTCTCCACTTGAAACGGGAGAGGAACTCCAGGTTCGTGCCACCGTTCCCACACTCCCCCAGATGTCTCATTCCATTCCACAGAAACCATTTTTCCCTACACTGCCTCGACTTTCAAGCTGAGGATCGACTCACACCACGGTGGCATGTGGGACAGCCCTGTGGGAAAGCCTCGTGGGAAAGTCTCCTGAGAAAGCCTCGAGGGAAAGCCACAGATCCCATGATCCACGCGAAGGGAAGCTTGACACTGCTGCTACAGCTCGGGTGGAAAACCCACGTGCATATCTCCACTCGCGACGAGGAATGACTCCCCTGGGAGACTCCAGAAGTACCCAAGATCCATGTCAGCACTGGGAGAGGAATCCTCAGGATCCGACACAGACTCCACACAAGGTCCCAGGGCCCGGCATCGACGGGAGAGGAATCCCGAGAGGCCCCGAGCAACTGCATGGGGACTGGCCTTTCCTGAGGCCACCAGAGCGGGTCCCTGAGGTCCCAGTCGTAAGTCGAGAGCACCTGCCGCAACTCGAGAAAATCCAGGAGGTTCTCCCCTCCAGGCGAGATGAGGCCCATTTCTGCTGAGGCGTCTCGAGGCTAATCACACCTAACCTCTGCGAACTTCCGAAGGGTCCTTCACACCCCTTGCTGCAACTCAAGAAGTTCCCCGACATCCCCGTCTCCACTCGAGAGGAAGCACGAGAGTCCCGCCCAAATCCAGAGCAGCCCCGTTTCCGCCTCACTACCTCGAGCGGAGGGATCCTTTCCCTGCGTGGTCGGGGAAAGAATTCCCGGCATTCCCGTCGCATCTCAAGAGGAGGCGCTCTCCAGCAGGAAAGGCGAGAGGAACTCCAGGTCGTGCCACCATTCCCAGAGTCCCCCAGATGTCTCAGTCCATTCCAGGGAAACCTGTTTTCCCTGCATTGCCTCGACTTTCAAGCCGAGGATCGACTCACACCACGGTGGCACGTGGGACAGCCCTGTGGGAAAGCCTCGTGGGAAAAGCCTCTTGGGAAAGCCTCGAGGGAAAGCCACAGATCGTTGATCCACGCGAAGGGAAGCGTGACACTGCTGCTACAGCTCGGGAGGAAAGCGCACGTGCATGCCCCCACTCGAGTAGAGGACTGACTGCCCTGGGGAGACTCCAGAAGTACCCCAAGATCCATGTCAGCACTGGAGAGGAATCCTCAGGTTCCGGCACCGACTCCACACAAGACCTTAGGCCCGCATCGACGGGAGAGGAATCCCGAGAGGCCCCGAGCAACTCGCATGGGGACTGGCCTTTCCTGAGGCCACCAGAGCGGGTCCCTGAGGTCCCCGTCGTAAGTGAGAGCACCTGCCGCAACTCGAGAAAATCCAGGGTTCTCCCCTCCAGGCGAGATGAGGCCCATTTCCACTGAGGCGTCTCGAGGCTAATTACACCTAACCTCTGGAACTTCCAAAGGGTCCTTCACACCCTTGCCGCAACTCAAGAAGTTCCCCGACATACCCGTCTCCACTCGAGAGGAAGCACGAGAAATCCCGCCCACATCCAGAGGAGCCCTGTTTCCCTCCTCCTAGCTC
>NW_017203563.1:0-5976 GCF_001704415.2 Capra hircus | reverse complement strand
CTCTCTTGCACTCTGAAGGAAGCGCTTCGCGCTGTAGTCCGACACACCACCCCCGTGCTGCCTCCGACAGACGGGAACCTGACATCCCCTGGGGAACGACTAGCCAGAATACCGCCAAGATCACTGTCAGCACTTGGAGAGAATCCACGATTCCGGACCACTACATACCACACAAGGAATTACGTGCCCGAACATCGACTGGGGAGGATCCGACACGGCCTCCAGCCAACTCGATATGGGAGACTGGACATATTCCCTGAGCGCCACCAGAGAGTGTCCCTGCTGTGACTTTCCTTCGAGGCTTTCCCACGAGGCTTTCCCACGAGGCTTTCCCACAGGGCTGTCCCACGTGCCACCGGGCTGTGAGTCTATCCTCGGATTGAAAGTCAAAGCAGTGCAGGGAAAACAGCTTTCCCTGGAATGGACTGAGACATCTGGGGGACTCTGGGAATGGTGGGACACCCTGAAGTTCCTCTCGCTTTTCCTGTGGACATCGCCTCCTCTTTAGATGCGACGGGAATGCCAGGAAATTCTTTCCTGACGACGCAGGGAAAGGATCCCTCCTCTCGAGCTATGAGGCGGAAATCGGGCTCCTTGGATGTGGCGGACTCTCGTGCTTCCTCTCGAGTGGAGACAGGTATGTCGGGGAACTTCTTGAGTTGAAGCAAGGGTGTGAAGGACCCTTTGGAAGTTCCAGACGTTAGGTGTGATTAGCCTCGAGACGCCTCAGCGGAAATGGGCCTCATCTCGCCTGGAGGGAGAACCTGGATTTTCTCGAGTTGCGGCAGTGCTCTCGACTTACGACGGGACCTCAGGGACCCGCTCTGGTGGCCTCAGGAAAGGCCAGTCCCCATGCGAGTTGCTCGGGGCCTCTCGGGATTCCTCTCCCGTCGATGCTGGGGCCTAAGACTTTGTGTGGAGTCAGTGCTGGAACCTGAGGATTCCTCTCCAGTGCTGACATGGATCTTGGGGTACTTCTGGAGTCTCCCCAGGGGAGTCAGTCCTCGTCTCGAGTGGGGCATGCACGTGCGCTTTCCTCTGAGCTGTAGCAGCAGTGTCACGCTTCCCTTCGCGTGGATCAAGGCATCTGTGGTTTTCCCGAGGCTTTCCCCACGAGGCTTTCCCACAGGGCTGTCCCACGTGCCACCTTGGTGTGAGTCGATCCTCGGCTTGAAAGTCGAGGCAGTGCAGGGAAAACAGGTTTCCCTGGAATGGACTGAGACATCTGGGGACTCTGGGAATGGTGGCACGACCCTGGAGTTCCTCTCGCCTTTCCTGTGTTGAGCGCCTCCTCTTGAGATGCGACGGGAATGCCGGGAATTCTTTCCCGAACGGGAAAGGATCCCTCCTCTCAAGCTAGAGGGGAATCGGGGCTCTTCTGGATGTGGGCGGGACTCTCGTGCTTCCTCTCGTGTTGAGACGGGTATGTTTGGAACTTCTTGAGTTGCAGCAAGGGTGTGAAGGACCCCTTGTAAGTTCCAGAGTTAGGTGTGATTAGCCTTGAGACACCTCAGCGGAAATGGTCCTCATCTCGCCTGGAAGGGAGAACCTCCTGGATTTTCTCGAGTTGCGGCAGGTGCTCTCGACTACGACGGGGCCCTCAGGGACCCGCTCTGGTGGCCTCAGGAAAGGCCAGTCCCATGCGAGTTGCTCGGGCCTCTCGGGATTCCTCTCCCGTCATGCCGGGCCTAAGACCTTGGTGGAGTCGGTGCCAGAACCTGAGTATTCCTCTCCAGGGCTGACATGGATCTTGGGATACTTCTGTAGTCTCCCAGGGGAGTTGTCCATGTCTCGAGTGGGGGCATGCACGTGCGCTTTCCTCCCGAGCTGTAGCAGCAGTGTCACCCTTCCCTTTGCGTGGATCAAGGGATCTGTGGCTTTTCCTCGAGAATTTCCCACGAGGCTTTCCCAAAAGGCTTTCCCACAGGGCTGTCCCACGTGCCACCGTGGTGTGAGTCGATCCTCGCTTGAAAGTCGAGGCAGTGCAGGGAAAAACAGGTTTCCCTGGAATGGACTGAGACATCTGGGGGACTCTGGGAATGGTGGCACGACCCTGGAGTTCCTCTCGCCTTTCCTGTGGACAGCGCCTCCTCTTGAGATGCGACGGGAACGCGGGAATTCTTTCCCGACCACACAGGAAAAGGATCCCTCCTCTCGAACTTGGAGGCGGAAACGGGGCTCCTCTGGATGTGGCCGGGACTCTCGTGCTTCCTCTCGAGTGGAGACGGGTATGTTGGGGAACTTCTTGAGTTGCAGCAAGGGTGTGAAGGATCCTTTGGAATTCCAGAGGTTAGGTGTGTTTAGAGTCGAGACGCCTTAGCGGAAATGGGCCTCATCTCCCCTGGAGGGGAGAATCTCCTGGATTTTTTTCGAGTTGCGGTACGTGCTCTCTCCTTACGACGGGGACCACTGGGACCCGCTCTGGTGGCCTCAGGAAAGGCCAGTCCCCATGCGAGTTGCTCGGGGGCCTCTCGGATTCCTCTCCCGTCGATGCCAGGGCCTAAGACCTTGTGTGGAGTCGGTGCCTGCCGGGGTCCAGCCCCGTGGATCCAGGGAATTCGAAGGGTGGACGGTGTTGGCGTGGAAAGACTTGTTTGTTTTATTAATGTAAGATTAGATTAAGAAACTATAGTGTAGTAAGAAGATTAAGTGGAGGAAGAGGGCTGAATAGCTTGGTTTACGCGGAAGGCCAATAAAATTCCAGACAAGGAATTTGCACCATCTACGTTGGGCCACCGGCGCCCGCTTGAATATCTAAGGGTGCCTCGCCTTAAGCTCCCTTTCGTGCGGGTCTTAACAGCCGGGGCAAGTAAGTAGACCTGGCGAGCCTCCGCGCCCCCAGATGGAGATTCAGCCTGAAGTTAAAGTAAAGAGCAGAGAGAGGGAAGGGGAGAGAAGAAGAGAGAGAGAGAGACATGGGGGGAGCCAGAGTCCCAAGAAACCAGGCCGAGAGACTAGTTCGAGAAACTGGTCGAGAAACTGGCCCCCATCCTTTATTGTTCAGAAGGCCTTTTATACTTTTGATAAAACACGGAGATCAATGGGTAACACAAAATTATGTAGCGTTCGCAACCAGATTCTTTCCGTATATCATTTTGTATACAAAAGGTCTCAGGTGATTTACATTATCTTTTGGCCAAGAGGCTTGTTAACACTTTTTGGCTCTCTTCCTTAATGAATGTTAATTTTGTTTCCCCTGAAGTTTTTTTTTTTTTTAATCTGCATCTCCTTAAAGCATTAAAGTTACATCTCTATAGAACAAAGGTGCAGTGGGATATAACAAAGAAGGTACTTAACTCAAAGATCTAATGTTGCTAATACCAGGTCTACTACTTGTTTTTCTATATACCAACTATATCTAAAAAAAGGATATGAAAAATTTGGCAGCAAGCATTGACCCAAAAAATGAAACCTTTAATCAGTCCTATTCTAAAGATTTTGACTCCTCGGAAGCTCCTACATTCCTAGGATGTTTTAAGCTTCCTGTGCCTCCTGCGGTCAGGAGGCCTCAAACAATCACATGCGCAGCTGTAGGAGTCCTGCAGGCAGGCTAGAAAGCCATCGGAGGGGTTTTTGGATTGAAACACTCTTTTCAAATGCAGAAGACTAAAGCCCTGATTTGACTTTTTCCAGAAAATGTCAGAAGAGTGGAAAAGCAGAGCACAAAAAGCCGGCAGATTTTTGTTGGGGTACGTGCTTAGGAATTTCCAGAGGGATCCCTGAAGTCTGAGCACGCCTTGCGTATGTCAGCTTCCTTCCTCATGACCTTGTCACGGGCGGATTCCTCACACTGGCTCCCAGCATCTCACCCTTTTTTATTTAAATAATTAAATTATTTATGTTTAAAATCAGGTGCAGTTCGGTCGCGAGATTCCGAATGCTCTGCCGAAGAATCTAGACAATACAGGGAAGAATGATTACGAGGAGCAAGATTATAAAGAGTAGACAGAATAGTCTTTCCAGAAATGAAGTTAGAGAAAGTGTGGAAAAAGTCATTGGCTTCTCCTGCGGTGGTAAAATCTAATCGGGAGTGTTCCAAGGTCTGAATCTGGTTATGCAGTTTCCCTAAGTCTAAACTAATATCTGAGCTGTTCCAAAACACCTAAAACTTGATTTTTTAACATATTGGGCATTTACACTTGTTGAGTCAATGACCGCTGCCATAGTAACAATAACAGTTATTGTAACACAGCAAGAACATAATTATCATATCAATAAGTTGTTACAGTTACAGGACATCTTTAAAACCACAAAAGAGCAGACATTACTTTGAGGAGTTAAACAAGATGAAAACATCCATGGTTCACAAGTCGCTACATTAGGTACGTTAAGTTTTCTGGAATCATTGGTGAAAAGAAGAACATAAGGAGAGGATAGACAAGCCAAAATAGAGTAAATAGAGTCATTTTCTGGTTGGAGTTTGCGCTGCAGCAGCTGTTAGTCCGCCGGGATCTTGATGTTTCTTTTGCCTCTCTGCCGGTGGGAGCAGCGGCCTTCACCCCGCCCTCTGACACTGGCGCTGTTACGGGGCTGCGAGTGCGGTGCACTGGGTTCCGTCAGTCAGGCTGGCCCCGCCCGCAGCTTTTGGTGCACGGCTGTTTCCCGCGGCGGTGGCGGCAGAGAAGTTCCCTTTTTCTTTTGTGGCGAATCAGTCTGTCCGGGATCCAAATTGACGAATCTGCACCCTGTGGAAAAAATATAAACACTTCCTCGACCCGCAGCAAATTCTGGGTCGGGATCTTTTTGTTATCTGGAGATCTTTTTGCTTTACCAATGGCTTTTATTTTACTGTTCCAAACGAATCAGCATTTAACTTATTACAAAGAGAACATGTTGTAAAATCTGATGGGGGAAAACTATACTTAATTTCTCCTTTTTTAATTTTTTTGAATTAACAAAGCACGTGAGGGTAAATGATGCAAGATCTGATCACAAGAATTTCCTATAGCAATCTGCCAATCATCAAACATTTGAAAAGCATCAGTTGTTTTTTGTTATATGGAATTACAATTTTTGATGGCTCTTTACTAAACAATTTAATAAATCAGTATGCTTGAATTAATCTTTTAAAATTAATATGGCAGTAATTTTTTCTTAGGCAGAGGCCATTGTTCCACCAAGTTGGGATAAGATAAAACTATTTTTGGGGGGGTCATTAGATGGAACCAATGGGCCTTCTTGTCACAAGCATCCTGTAGGTATACATTTTGTGGCAAGAATAATTTAATCTCCTTTTTTGGCAATATTAATCTTAATTAACTGATCATTTAAAGCCTCATTCACTTTAACGAAAGCCAACTGTGTCACACTAGTCAACTTTTTCTTAGAACTGGGATTAGGATTGTTATTTTTTCAGCAATCAAACAAAAGGCTTTAAATCTACAAAAGTCAGTTTTAAATGTGGGCATATCCAATTAATATCACCTAATAATTTTTGGAAATCATTTAAAGTTAGTAAACAATCTCTCAGCAGCTTTAAAAGGACATTATCAGTTTTAAAACTTTTGGCAGACCCAAATATAGAAGCAAGAAAAGCTTTTTTAATGATCTTTTAATAACCCAAATCTGGTCTATAGCCTTTTAGATGACAAGTAACCATTTAATCTTTGCTTGAATACTTCCAGCAACGGGAGCTCACTATTCACCAAAGGTTTTAAAACTCTCTCTCACCTCTTACTCTATAGCATTTTTATCCTGCCATACCACCTTTTCTAATCCCACCAACTCCTTTTCAGTAGTATATGTTGGCCAGGAGCTGCGCTAGTCTCTCAGCAATGTAAGAAACGTCTTGTCTATTGTCTAACAGCCATGACATTTTATATCTTTTAAAAAATCTTTTAAAGCCTAGAAGCTGCAATTTTTTGCACCCAAAAAGCCTAGATCTAGATCCTCTGGGGCTTTTTTGTCTGGTTTTCTGTCTGGTAATAAAGGTAAAAGCAAAAGCTGTGCTATTTTTTAATTTTAATTGCACAGTTT
>NW_017203562.1:0-5976 GCF_001704415.2 Capra hircus | reverse complement strand
GGGGAGAACCTCGTGGATTTTCGCGAGTTGCGACAGGTGCTCTCGACTTACGACGGGGACCTTAGGGACCCGCTCTTGTGACCTCAGGAAATGCCAGTCCCCATGCGAGTAGCTCGACGGCCTCTCGGGATTCCTCTTCGACGATGTCGGGGCCTAAGACCTTGTGTGGATTCGGTGCCGGAACTTGAGGATTCCTCTCCAGTGCTGACATGGATCTTGGGTACTTCTGGAGACTCCCCAGGAGACTCAGTCCTCGTGTCGAGTGTGGGCATGCACGTGTGCTTTCCTTCCGAGCTGTAGCAGCAGTTTCGCACTTCCCTTCGCGTGGATCAAGGGATCTGTGGCTTTGCCTCCAGGCTTTCCACGAGGATTTCCCACAGGGCTCTCCCACGTGCCACCGTGTTGTGAGTCGATCCTCGGCTTGAAAGTCGAGGGCTGTGCTGGGAAAACAGGTTTCCCTGGAATGGACTGAGGCATCTGGGGGACTCTGGGAATGTGGCACGACCCTGGAGTTCCTCTCGCATTTCCGGTTTAGAGCCCCCTCTTGAGATGCGACGGAATCGCCGGGAATTCTTTTCCCAACCACGCAGGGAAAGGATCCCTCCTCTCGAGCTAGGAGGCGGAAACGGGGGCTCCACTGGATGTGGGCGGACTCTCGTGCTTCCTCTCGAGTTGAGTCGGGTATGTCGGGAACTTCTTGAGTTGCAGCAAGGGTGTAAAGGACCCTTCGAAGTTCCAGAGTTTAGGTGTGATTAGCCTCGAGACGCCTCAGCTGAAATGGCACTCATCTCGCCTGGAGGGAGAACCTCCTAGATTTTCTCGAGTTGCGACAGGTGCTCTCGACTTATGAAGGGGACCTCAGGGACCCGCTCTGGTGGCCTCAGGAAAGGCAAATCGCCCTTGCGAGTTGCTCGGGGGCCTCTCGGGTTTCCTCTCCCGTCGATGCTGGGGCCTAAAAACTTGTGTGGAGTCAGTGCCGGAACCTGAGGATTCCTCTCCACTGCTGACATGGATCTTGGGGTACTTCTGGAGTCTCCCCAGGGAGTCAGTCCTGGTCTCGTGTGGGTGCATGCACGTGCGCTATCCTCCCGAGCTGTAGCAGCAGTGTCATGCTTCCCTTCGCGTGGATCAAGGATCAGGGGCTTTCCCTCGAGGCTTTCCCACGAGGCTTTTCTACGAGGCTTTCCCACAGGGATGTCCCACGTGCCACCGTGGTGTGAGTCGATCCTCGGCTTGAAAGTGGAGGCAGTACAGGGGAAACAGGCTTCCATGGCATGGACTGAGACATCTGGTGGACTCTGGGAATATTGGCACGATCTTGGAGTTCCTCTCGCCTTTCCTGTGGAGAGCGCCTCCTCTTGAGATGCGACGGGAACGCCGGGAAATCTTTCCCGACCACGCAGGAAAGGATCCCTCCTCTCAAGCTTGGAGACGGAAACGGGGCTCCTCTCTATGTGGCCGGGACTCTCGTGCTTCCTCTCAAGTCTAGACGGGTTTGTCGGGGAACTTTTTTGAGTTGCAGCAATGGTGTGAAGGACCATTTGGAAGTTCCAGATGTTAGAAGTGATTAGCCTCGAGACGCCTCAGCAGAAATGGGCCTCATCTCGCCTTGGAGGAGAACCTCCTGGATTTTCTCGAGTTGCGTCAGGTGCTCTCGACTTATCACGGGGACCTCAGGGACCCGCTCTGGTGGCCTCAGGAAAGGCCAGACACCATGCGAGTTGCTCGTGGGTCTCTCAGGATTCTCTCCCGTCGATGCCGGGGCCTAAGATCTTGTGTGGAGTCGGTGCCGAAACCGAGCATTCCTCTCCAGTGCTGACATGGATCTTGGGGTAATTCTGGGAGTCTCCCCAGGGGAGTCAGTCCTCGTCTCGAGTGGGGCAGCACGTGCGCTTCCTCCCGAGCTGTAGCAGAAGTGATACGCTTCCCCTTCGCGTGGATTAAGGGATCTGTGGCTTTCCTCGAGCTTTCCCACGAGCTTTCCCACGAGGCTTTCCAACGAGGCTTTCCCACAGGGCTGTCCCACGTGCCACCGTGGTGTGAGTCGATCCTCGGCTTGAAAGTCGAGGCAGTGCAGGGAAAACAGTTTTCCCTGGAATGGACGCAGACATCTAGGGGACTCTGGGAATGGTGGCACGACCATGGAGTTCCTCTCGCCTTTCCTGTGGAGAGCGCCTCCTCTTGAGATGCGACGCGAATGCCGGGAAAATCTTTCCCGACCACGCAGGGAAAGGATCCCTCCTCTCGACCTTGGAGACGGAAACGGGCTCCTCTGGATGTGGCGCGGACTCTCGTGCTTCCTCTCGAGTGGACACGGGTATGTCGGGGATCTTCTTGAATTGCAGCAAGTGTGTGTAGGACCCTTTGAAAGTTCCAAATGTTAGATGTGATTAGCCTCGAGACGCCTCAGCGGAAATGGGCCTCATCTCGCCTGGAGGGAGAACCTCCTGGATTTTCTCGAGTTGCGGCAGGTGCTCTCGACTTACGAGGGGGACCTCAGGGACCCGCTCTGGTGGCCTCAGGAAAGGCCAGTTCCATGCGAGTTGCTCGGGGGCTTCTCGGGATTCCTCTCCCATCGATGCGGGCCTAAGACCTTGTGTGGAGTCGGTGCCGGAATCCTGAGGCATTCCTCTCCAGTGCTGACATGGATCTTGGGTACTTCTGGAGTCTCCCCAGGGAGTCAGTCCTCGTCTCGAGTGGGCATGCACGTGCGCTTTCCAGCGAGCTGTAGCAGCAGTGTATACTTCCCTTCGCCGGGATCAAGGGATCAGGGGCTTTCCCTCGAGGCTTTGTCACCAGGCTTTCCCACGAGGCTTTCCCACAGGGCTGTCCACGTACCACCGTGGTGTGAGTCGATCCTCGGCTTGAAAGTCGAGGCAGTGCAGGGAAAACAGGTTTCCCTGGAATGGACTGAGACATCTGGGGACTCTGGGAATGTGGCACGACCCTGGAGTTCCTCTCGCCTTTCCTGTGGAGAGCGCCTCCTCTTGAGATGCGACGGAAAGGCGGGGAATTCTTTCCCGACCACGCAGGGAAAGGATCCCTCCTCTCGAGCTAGGAGGCGGAAACGGGGCTCCTCTGATGTGGGCGGACTCTTTTGCTTCCTCTCGAGTGGAGACGGGTATGTCGGGGAACTTCTTGAGTTGCAGCAAGGGTGTGAAGGACCCTTTGGAAGTTCCAGAGTTTAGGTGTGATTAGCCTCGAGACGCCTCAGCGGAAATGGGCCTCATCTCGCCTGGAGGGGAGAACCTCCTGGATTTTCTCGAGTTGCGGCAGGTGCTCTCGACTTACGAGGGGACCTCAGGGACCCGCTCTGGTGGCCTCAGGAAAGGCCAGTCCCCATGCGAGTTGCTCGGGGGCCTCTCCGGATTCCTCTCCGTCGATGCGGGCCTAAGATCTTGTGTGGAGTCGGTGCCGATCCTGAGCATTCCTCTCCAGTGCTGACATGGTTCTTGGGTACTTCTGGAGTCTCCCCAGGGGAGTCAGTCCTCGTCTCGAGTGGGGGCATGCACGTGCGCTTTCCTCCCTAGTTGTAGCAGCAGTGTCACGCTTCCCTTCGCGTGGATCAAGGGATCTGTGGCATTCCCTCGAGGCTTCAGGTTTCCCACGAGGCTTTCCCACAGGGCTGTCCCACGTGCCACCATGGTGTGAGTCGATCCTCTGCTTGAAAGTCAAAACAGTGCAGGGAAAACAGGTTCCCTGGAATGGACTGAGACATCTGGGGGACTCTGGGAATGGTGGCATGACCCTGGAGTTCCTCTCGCCTTTCCTGTGGAGAGCGCCTCCTCTTGAGATGCGATGGGAACCGGGAATTCTTTCCCGAGCACGCATGGAAAGGATCCCTCCTCTCGAGCTAGGAGGTGGAAACGGGGCTCCTCTGGATGTGGTCGGACTCTCGTGCTTCCTCTCGAGTGGAGACGGGTATGTCGGGGAACTACTTGAGTTGCAGCAAGGGTGTGAAGGACCCTTTGGAAGTTCAAGAGGTCTGGTGTGATTAGCCTCAGGACGCCTCAGCGGAAATGGGCCTCATCTCGCCTGGAGGGTAGAACCTCCTGGATTTTTTCGAGTTGTGGCAGGTGCTCTCGACTTACGATGGGGACTTCAGGGACTCGCTCTCCTGGCCTCAGGAAAGGCCAGTCCCCCATGCGAGTTGCTCGGGGCTCTCGGGATTCCTCTCCCGTCAATGCCTTGGCCTAAGATCTAGTGTGGGGCCGGTGCCAGAACCTGAGGATTCCTCTCCAGTGCTGACATGGATCTTGGGGTACTTCTGGAGTCTCCCCAGGGGAGTCAGTCCTCGTCTCGAGTGGGGGCATGCACGTGCGCTTTCCTCCCCAGCTGTTGCAGCAGTGTCACGATTCCCTTCAAGTGGAACAAGGGATCTGTGGCTTTCCCTTGAGGCTTTCCCACGAGGCTTTCGCAAACGGGCTGTCCCACGTGCCACCGTGGTGTGAGTCGATCCTCGGCTTGTAAGTCAAGGCAGTGCAGGGAAAACAGGTTTCCCTGGAATGGACGCAGATATTTGGGGACTCTGGTAATGGTAGCACGACCCTGGGGTCCTCTCGCCTTTCCTGTGGAGAGCGCCTGCTCTTGAGATGCGTCGGGAATGCCGGAATTCTTTTCCTACCACGCAGGGAAAGGTTCCCTCCTCTCGAGCTAGGAGGCATAAACGGGGCACCTCTGAATGTGGGCGGGACTCTCGTGCTTCCTCTCGAGTGGAGACGGGTATGTCGGGGAACTGCTTGAGTTGCAGCAAGGGTGTGAAGGACCCTTTGGAAGTTCCAGAGGTTAGGTGTGAATTGCCTCGAGACGCCTCAGAGGAAATGGGCCTCACCTCGCCTGGAGGAGAACCTCCTGGATGTTCTCGAGTTGTGGCAGGTGCTCTCGATATTGACGGGGACCTCAGGGACCCGCTCTGGTGGCCTCAGGAAGGCCAGTCCCCATGCGAGTTGATCGGGGGACTCTCGGCATTCCTCTCCCGTCGATGCCGGGCCTAAGACCTTGTGTGGAGTCAAGGCCGGAACCTGAGGATTCCTCTCCAGTGCTGACATGGATCTTGGGTGCTTCTGGAGTCTCCCGAGGGGAGTCAGTCCTCGTCTCGAGTGGGGGCATGCACGTGCGCTTTCCTCCCGAGCTGTAGCAGCAGTGTCACGCTTCCCTTCGCGTGGATCAAGGGATCAGGGCTTTCCCTCGAGGCTTTCCCACGAGGCTTTCCCACGAGGCTTTCCCACAGGCTGTCCCACGTGCCACCCTGGTGTGAGTCGATCCTCGGCTTGAAAGTCGAGGCATTGCAGGGAAAACAGGTTTCCCTGGAATGGACTGAGGCATCTGGGGACTCTGGGAATGGTGGCACGACCCTGGAGTTCCGCGCCTTTCCTGTAAAAGAGCGCCTCCCCTTGAGACGTGCAGGAATGCCGGGAATTCTTTCCCGAGCATGAAGGGAAAGAATCCCTCCTCTCGAGCTAGGAGGCGGAAACGGGGCTCCTCTGGATGTGGGCGGGACTCTCGTGCTTCCTCTCGAGTGAGACGGTATGTCGGGGAACTTCTTGAGTTGCAGCAAGGGTGTGAAGAACCGTTTGGAAGTTCCAGAGGTAAGGTGTGATTAGCCTCGAGACGCCTAAGCGGAAATGGACCTCATCTCGCCTGGAGGGGAGAACCTCGTGGATTTTCGAGAGTTGCGACGGTGCTCTCGACTTACGACGGGGACCTTAGGGACCCGCTCTTGTGAACTCAGGAAAGGCAAGTCCCCATGCGAGTTGCTCTGGGGCCTCTCGGGATTCCTCTCCCGTGGATGCCGGGGCCTAAAACCTTGTGTGGAGTCGGTGCCGGAACTTGAGGATTCTACTCCAGTGCAGACATGGATCTTTGGGTACTTCTGGAGTCTTCCATGGGAGTCAGTCGTCGTCTCGAGTGGGGGCATGCACGTGCGCTTTCCTCCCGAGCTGTAGCAGCAGTGTGGCGCTTCCCTTCGCGTGGATC
>NW_017203561.1:0-5977 GCF_001704415.2 Capra hircus | reverse complement strand
CTTCACACCCTTGCTGCAACTCAAGAAGTTCCCCCGACATACCCGACACTCGAGAGGGAAGCACGAGAGTCCGCCCACATCCAGAGGAGCCCCGTTTCCGCCTCCTAGCTCGAGAGGAGGGATCCTTTCCCTGCGTGCTCTGGAAAGAATTCCCGGCGTTCCGTCCCATCTCAAGAGGAGCGCTCTCCACAGGAAACGGAGAGGAACTCCAGGTTCCTGCCACCATTCCCAGAGTCCCCCAGATGTCTCCGTCCATTCCAGGGAAACCTGATTTCCCTGCACTGCGTCGACTTTCAAGCCGAGGATCGACTCACACCACGGCATGTGGACGCCCTGTGGGAAAGCCTCGTGGGAAAGCCTCGTGGGAAAGCCTCGTGGGAAAGCCTCGAGGGAAAGCCACAGATCCCATGCGAATGAAGCCGACACTGCTACAGCTCGAGAGAAAGCGCACGTGCCCCCACTCGAGTCGAGGACTGACTCCAATGGGGAGACTCCAGAAGTACCCCAAGATCCACGTAAGCACTGAGAGGAATCCTCAGGTACCGGCACCCACTCCACACAATATCTTAGGCCCCAGCTTCGACGGAGAGGAACCGAGAGGTCCCCTGGCAACTCGCATAGGGACTGGCCTATCCTGAGGCCACCAGAGCGGGTTCCCTGAGGTCCCCGTCGTAAGTCGAGAGCACCTGCTGCAACTCGAGAACATTCAGGACGTTCTCCCCTCCAGGCGAGATGAGGCCCATTTCCGCTGAGGTGTCTCGAGGCTAATCACACCTAACCTCTGGAATTTCCAAAGGGTCCTCACACCCTTGCTGCAACTCAAGAAGTTCCCCGACATACCTGTCTCCACTCGAGAGGAAACACGAAGTCCCACACACATCGACAGTAGCCCCCTTTCCGCCTCCTACCTCAAGAGGAGGATCCTTTCCCTGCGTGGTCGGGAAGAATTCCCGGCGTTTCCGTGGCATCCTAAGAGGAGGCGCTCTCCAGAGGAAAGGTGAGACGAACTCCAGGGTCTTGCCACCATTCCCAGAGTCCACCAGATGTCTCCGTCCATTCCAGGGAAACCTCTTTTCCCTGCACTGCCTCGACTTTCAAGCCGAGGATCGACTCACACCACGGTGACACGAGGGACAGCCCTGTGGGAAAGCCTCGTGGGAAAGCCTCGTGGGAAAGCCTCGTTGGAAAGCCTCCGAGGGAAAGCCACAGATCCCTTGATCCATGCGAAGGGAAGCGCGACACTGCTGCTACAGCTCGGGAGGAAAGCGAACGTGCATGACCCCACTCGAGACGAGGACTGACTCCCTGGGGAGACTCCAGAAATATCCCAAGATTCATGTCAGCACTGGAGAGGAATCCTCAGGTTCCGGCAATGACCCCACACAAGGTCTTAGGCCCCAGCATCGACGGGAGGGAATCCCGACAAGCGCCCGAGCAACTCGCATGAGGACTGGCCTTTCCTGAGGCCACCAGAGCGGGTCCCTGAGGTCCCCGTCGTAAGTCGAGAGCACCTGCCGCAACTCGAGAAATCTAGGAGGTTCTCCCTCCAGGCGAGGTGAGGCTACTTTCTGCTGAGGCGTCTTGATGCTAATCACACCTACCCTCTGGAACTTTCAAAGGGTCCTTCACACCCTTGCTGCAACTCAACAAGTTCCCGGATATACCCGTCTCCACTCGAGAGGAAGCACGAGCGTCCCGCCACATCCAGAGGAGCCCCGTTACTGCCTCCTAGCTCGAGAGGTGGGATCCTTTCCCCGCAGGCTCGGGAAAGATTCCCGGCGTTCCCGTTGCATCTCAAGAGGAGGCGCTCTCCACCTGAAAGGCGAGAGGGACTCAAGAGTCGTGCCACCATTCCCAGATACCCCAGATGTCTCAGTCCATTCCACGGAAGCCTGTTTTCCCGGCATTGCATCAACTTTCAGGCCGAGGATCGACTGACACGACGGTGGCACATGGGACATCACTGTGGGAAAGCGACGTGGGAAAGCCTCGTGGAAAGCCTCGAGGGAAAGCCACTGATCCTAGGATACACGGGAAGGGAAGCGTGACACTGCTGCTACAGCTCGGGAGGAAAGCGCACGTGCATGCCCCCACTCGAGACAAGGACTGACTCCCCTGAGGAGACTCCAGAAATACCCCAAGATCCATGTCAGCACTGGAGAGGAATCCTCAGGTTCCGGCACCGACTCCACACAATGTCTTAGGCATCGGCATCGACAGGAGAGGAATCCCGAGAGGCCCCTAGCAACTCGCATGGGGACTGGCGTTTCCTGAGGCCACCAGAGCGGGTCCCTGAGGTCCCCGTCGTAAGTCGAAAGCACCTGCCGCAACTCGAGAAAATCCAGGAGGTTCTACCCACCAGGCGAGATGAGGCCCATTTCCGCTGAGGTGTCTCGAGGCTAATCACACCTAACCTCTGGAACTTCCAGAGGGTCCTTCACACCCTTGCTGCAACTCAAGAAGATCCCCGACATACCAGTCTCCACCCGAGAGGAAGCACGAGAGACCCGCCCACATCCAGAGGAGCCCCGTTTCTGCCTCCTAGCTCGAGAGGAGGGATCCTTTCCCTGCAGGTTCGGGAAAAATTCCCGGCGTTCCCGTCGCATCTCAAGAGGAGGCGCTCTCCACAGGAAAGGCGAGAGGAACTCCAGGGTCGTGCCACCATTCCCAGAGTCCCCCAGATGTCTCAGTCCATTCCAGGGAAACCTGTTTTCCCTGCACTGCCTCGACTTTCAAGCCGAGGATCGGCTCACACCACGGTGACACGTGGGACAGCCCTGTGGGAAAGCCTCGTGGGAAAGCCTCGTGGGAAAGCCTCGAGGGAAAGCCACAGATCCCTTGATCCACGCCAAGGGAGGCGTGACACTGCTGCTACAGCTCCGGAGGAAAGCGCACGTGCATGGCCCACTCGAGACGAGGACTGACTCCCCTGGGGAGACTCCAGAAGTAGCCCAAGATCCATGTCAGCACTGGAGAGGAATCCTCAGGTTCCGGCACCGACTCCACACAAGGTCTTAGGCCCTGGAATAGACGGGAGAGGAATCCCGAGAGGCCCCCGAGCAACTCGCATGGGGACTGGCCTTTCCTGAGGCCACCACAGCGAGTCCCTGAGGTCCCCTTCGTAAGTCGAGAGCACCTGACGGAACTCGAGAAAATCCAGGAGGTTCTCCCTCCAGGCGAGATGAGGCCCATTTGCGCTGAGGCGTCTCGAGGCTAATCACACCTAACCTCTGGAACTTCCAAAGGGTCCTTCACACCCTTGCTGCAACTCAAGAAGTTCCCCGACATACCCGTCTCCACTCGAGAAGAAGCACGAGAGTCCTGCCACATCCAGAGGAGCCTCGTTTCCGCCTCATGGCTCGAGAGGAGGGATCCTTTCACTGCGTGGTCGGGAAAGAATTCCCGGCTTTCCCCTCGCATCTCAAGAGGAGACGCTCTCCACAGGAAAGGCGAGAGGAACTCCAGGGTCGTGCCACCATTCCCAGAGTCCCCAGATGTCTCAGTCCATTCAAGGGAAACCTGTTTTCCCTGCACTGCCTCGACTTTCAAGCCGAGGATCGACTCACACAACGGTGACACGTGGGTCAGCCCTGTGGGAAAGCCTCGTGGGAAAGCCTCGTGGGAAAGCCTCTTGGGAAAGCCTCGTGGGAAAACCTCGAGGGAAAGCCACAGATCCCTTGATCCACGCGAAGGGAAGCGTGACACTGCTGCTACAGCTCTGGAGGAAAGCGCAACTGCATGCCCCCACATGAGACGAGGACTGACTCCCCTGGGAGTCTCCAGAAGTAGCCCAAGATCCATGTCAGCACTGGAGAGGAATCCTCAGGTTCAGGCACCGACTCACACAAGGTCTTAGGTCCCGGCATCGATGGGAGAGGAATCCCGAGAGGCCCCGAGAAACGCGCATGTGGACTGGCCTTAACTGAGGCCACCAGAGCGGGTCCCTGTGATCCCCGTAGTACGTCGAGAGCACCTGCAGCAACTCGAGAAAATCCAGGAGGTTTTCCCCTCCAGGCGACATGAGGCCCATTTCCGCAGAGGCGTCTCGAGGCTGATCAAACCTAAACTCTGGAACTTCCAAAGGGTCCTTCACACCTTGATGCAACTCAAGAATTTCCCGAAATACCCGTCTCCACTCGAGAGGAAGCACGAGAGTCCCGCCACATCCAGAGGAGCCCCGATTCCACCTTTTAGCTCGAGAGGTTTGATCCTTTCCCTGCGTGGTCGGGAAAGAATTCGCAGCATTCCCGTCAAATCTCAAGAGGTGGCGCTCTCCAGAGGAAAGGCGAGAGGACTCCAGGGTCGTGCCACCATTCCCAGAGTCCCCCAGATGTCTCAGTCCATTCCAGGGAAACCTGTATTCCCTGCACTGCCTCGACTTTCAAGTCGAGGATCGACTCACACCACAGTGGCACGTGGTACAGCCCTGTGGGAAAGCCTCGTGGGAAAGCCTCAAGGGAAAGCCACAGATCCCTTGATCCATGCGAAGGGAAGCGGGACACTGCTGCTACAGCTCGGGAGGAAAGCGCACGTGCATGGCCCCACTCGAGACGAGTAGTGACACCCCTGGGGGACTCCAGAAGTACCCCATATCCATGTCAGAAGTGGAGAGGAATCCTCAGGTTCCGGCACCGACTCCAAACAAGGTCTTAGACCCCGGCATCGTCGGAGAGGAATCCCGAGAGGCCCAGAGCAACGCATATGGGGACTGGCCTTTCCTGAGGCCACCAGAGCGGGTCCCTGTGGTCCCATCGTAAGTCGAGAGCACCTGCCGCAACTCCAGAAAATCCAGGAGGTTCTCCCCTCCAGGCGAGATGAGGCCCATTTACGCTGAGGCAACTAGGGGTAATCACACTTAAACTCTGGAACTTCCAAAGGGTCCTTCACACCCTTGCTGCAAATCAAGAAGTTCCCCGACATACCCGTCTCCACTCTAGAGGAATCGGAGAGTCCCGTCCATATCCAGAGTGGCCCCGTTTCCGCCTGCTAGCTCGAGAGGAGGGATCCTTTCCCTGTGTGGTCGAGAAAGAATTCCTAGCGTTCCCGTCGCATCTCAAGAGGAGGCGCTCTCCACAGGAAAGGCGAGAAGAACTCCAGGATCAGGCCCCATTCCCAGAGTCCCCCAGATGCCTCAGTCCATTCCAGGGAAACCTGTTTTCCCAGCACTGCCTCGACTGTCAAGCCGAGGATCGACTCACTCCACGGTGGCACGTGGGACAGCCCTGTGGGAAAGCCTCGTGGGAAAGCCTCGTGGAAAGCCTCCAGGAAAGCCTCTGATCCCTAGATCCACGCGAAGGGAAGCGTGACACTGCTGCTACAGCTCTGGAGGAAAGCGCACGTGCATGCCCCCACTCGAGACGAGGACTGATTCCCCTGGGGAGACTCCAGAAGTACGCCAATATCCATGTCTGCACTGGAGAGGAATCCTCAGGTTCCGCACCGACTCCACACAAGGTCTTAGGCCCTGGCATCGATGGGAGAGGAATCCCGAGAGGCCCCTGAGCAACTCGCATGGGACTGGCCTTTCCTGAGGAAACCAGTGCGGGCCCCTGAGGTCCCCATCGTAAGTCGAGAGCACCTGCCGCAACTCGAGAAAATCCAGGAGGTTCTCCCCTCCAGGCGAGATGAGGCCCATTTCCCCTGAGGCGTCTCGAGGCTATTCACACCTAACCTCTGGAACTTTCAAAGGGTCCTTCACACCCTTGCTGCAACTCAAGAAGTTCCCCGACATACCCGTCTACACTCGAGAGGAAGCACGAGAGTCCCGCCCACATCCAGAGGAGCCCCGTTTCCGCCTCCTAGCTCGAGAGGAGGGATCCTTTCCCTGCTGCTCTGGAAAGAAATTCCCGGCGTTCCCGTCCCATCTCAAGAGGAGGCGCTCTCCACAGGAAAGGGAGAGGAACTCCAGGTTCCTGCCACCATTCCCAGAGTCCCCCAGATGTCTCCGTCCATTTCCAGGAAACCTGATCCCTGCACT
>NW_017203560.1:0-18819 GCF_001704415.2 Capra hircus | reverse complement strand
ACCTCATTGCTACATTACTAAGCACGTGTTCTGACCAAGGTTCTCTCATAAATTGGCTGAAGGGACACATGGGTTGATGGGGGGAAAGCCATTGAAAGCCTCCTTGTCAGCGTGTCAACTGGCCTCTGAATCTACGTATTCCCATTGATGGGAGCTGGACCAATAGCTGCCCTCCCTACTTAAATAAGAGTTACTCTTTGCCAACCACGTGGGGTTTGTGTTAGATCTAAAGGTGAAAAGGTCTCTCTCCCATTACCACTCTCCTGAGTATACAAAAAGCATAAGCGGAGTTTTAATTGAGGATTATTATGTCTTAAGATGTTAAGAGATAAATGTCAGTTGAGAGTTTATGGAACAGGATAGACACTATTACACAAAATGGGAAAGGGAATTTTAAATCTTTCTGTGTAGTTATATGTAAATGCATATACTATATGGTCTATATAATTTATATACTCTATAAACATATAATGTAAAAACATTTCCAGTCAGAAAAGGTATAGGCCTTTTTCCTGACCCCATTTGAATCTTTTGAAATTGATTTTAATTTGCTTTGGGGATATATATGAATTGGGCCATGGTTGCTATGGAGATCTCAAAGCTCATCCTATCTTCTCTCTCGTTATGTCTAAAATGATGTCTTTGGGGAGATTCAAATTATGAGAATGAGGACTGTGGGTGTCTGCCTCTCAAGATGCCACTTGTTATCAGCTACCATCTTCTCCTAAACTAGAAAGGTTCATAGATTCCCAATCTTAATAGATGATTACATTTCATAGTAGATCTTTTATCCTGTCAACCATTCTGAATAACACACCAAATTAATTTGGGGGCATAAGTGGATGTGCTTTTTAGGAGAGTTTGGCTCTATTTTCAGCTGTGAATTATGCATTAGTAAGAATTATTTGGACAGCATTCATCATAGTTTCCAAAGTTAATGAAATTCCATTACACTTCAGTACATTTTCATTTCACCCAGTGGTAAATTAATTCTCCTTCTCTCTTTCAGTCTCTCACTCCCCTTTTGCATCATTTACAGTAGTTAGAGAGTGGGAACATGGAGAGGTTTCACAACTAGAATAAGTTAAATAAGGGCCAAGAAAGACAGATGTTACTGATTCCCTCTGTAATGATGATGTACTCTATAACTTAATGCCAAGATGAGCAAGGTTGCTTGTTTCCACAGCTGTCACTGCTGTTTCCATTGCTCAAGAATTCAGGGCAAGGACCGGGTTCAGAGGGCTACAACTTAGAAGTTGGGCTCATGTCTCATCTTAACCCAGAGCTCCCACTTATGAGTTGCGCACAGTGGCAGCTCAGGCCACCCAGTGACCACACTGAATAGATTGCTTGACCTAGGGAAACTTTGAGCAAATGAGACAGCCAGCTTTACCCCGCTGAGAAGCAAACAGGGAGCTCTCCTAGGTGCTGGATATTTTCCTTTAATTGTTTTGGCCTAGTCCTTCCTGCGGAGAAGGCAATGGCACCCCACTCCAATACTCTTGCCTGGAAAATACCATGGATGGAGGAGCCTGGTAGGCTGCAGTCCTTGGGGTCTCGAAGAGTCAGACACGACTGAGCGACTTCACTTTCACTTTTCACTTTTATGCATTGGAGAAGGAAATGGCAACCCACTCCAATGTTCTTGCCTGCAGTATCCCAGGGACAGGGGAGCCCGGTGGGCTGCCACCTATGGGGTCGCACAGAGTCGGACACGACTGAAGCGACTTAGCAGCAGCAGTCCTTCCTCAATACCACCCTGCTTCCAGCCAAACCCTGCTCCCACATGGCAAGAAACCTGTCTGTCTCGTTCTCCAGCAGCTAACCCAAGTGTACTCTGGCAGCTACTTTCACTTTCACTCACAGGAGGCTCTGCGTGTTTCTAGATTCTTCTTCCAGTGAATAGTGGTTCAAACAGAGTTCTGGCTCTGAACTCAGAAAGACCAGGCATAGAGGGACTTGGACTTGCTTGGGAATGCTGCTGCACTGCAGACCAACTTGAGCCCTAGTTTCCACAGCATGAAATGTAGATGAGATCCCTCTTAGAGACCAGTGATGAGGAAGACATGAGATACTATCTGGGAAAATATTGAGCATTTGCCTGAAGCTTGGTAAATGGCGGTTCTTATGACTATTACTTGGGCCATTCTAGTGATGCACTCTGACTGCTTTCTGATTCCTTGTGCCTTTTCCCTTTTATTTGCTCTGAGGAACGGCCTCCTGCTCATCCTTGATGAGACTTAGAGGGAGGCACTAGTGGGTGACAGGTGCCGCCCCACTCACATAATACCCCTGGCTTCCTAGTCTAGGCCAGTTTAGTCCAACCTAAGCATGTGACTTCTTTCCTTCCTCATTCCCCCACTCAGAAATCTGCCCAGATCCCGTTGATTAAATCTCAGCTATTTGGGGGTTGGTGTTCTGCCTACAGCAAGTTTGAGAAGGCTAGGGCTTCTTTCTGCTGTTTCATTCAGCCCTGCCTCAGGTCCTATGAGACACTGTGCTGGACAAATAGATATTTAGTGAGAACCTGTTCCTACTCCAGACACCACACTAAATACTAAAGATTTGATGGTCAGCAAAGATAGACAAAGTCTCTGTTCTCTCAGAACTCAGTCTACTAGGAGAGATAGATATTAATTCACACCTTAATGATTTAAATAACTCGAGGCTAAGATAGATGCTCTGTAGAGTGATTTTTACTATAAAGCTAAAAGAAGCTAATAAAGCTTCCAGGAAATGTCAGCGCCCCTCATTTGAACAAGCCCCTATAAGATACTGGGAGTTGTAGAATGTTCTAGATGGAGACAGGATATAGATATTAAAATCACCCCCAAAATATTACCCTTGTGGCTCAGCTGGGAAAGAATCCACCTGCAATGCGGGAGACCTGGGTTCGATCCCTGGGTTGGGAATATCCCCTGGAGAAGGGAAAGGCTCCCCACTCCAGTATTCTGGCCTAGAGAATTCCATGGACTGTTTAGTCCATGGGGTCACAAAAAGTCGGACACAACTGAGTGATTTTCACTTCACTTCACTTCACTAGATGATACAAGACTTGAAGTGAAAAAGAAGATCATTTTCAGAGAGTTTACTGATTTCATTATACAAATAGGTAACAAACTTTCAGCCTTTAGGCAGATACATGTTTTATTTTTAGAAAAAGGATGGAACTTTTGAATCCTTTATAAAGGGAAGGGGTTCCAAATTCCTAAATATCAAAACCATACAAAAACAGTCTGTTTCCATGGCTGAAAAAGTCCTCAGTTCTGTCAGAACAATTAGAAATGACCACAGTCATATGAATTGTTTTCTAATCAATGGTATTCAGCCAAAGCAACTGGAATAAAATCAACCAGATGGCAAACCCATTGATTGTACAATCATCTGCCATTTTCCATTCCAAGGAAATGATCTCCACATGAACAATCCAGGCATGTCATAACACAGACTCTTGATTATATATAGTAGTCACCACTTCAGAGTACTCTTCAGCTTGATTTAGTTGCTCTGTATAACACAATGCGTATTTATTTAGATTACTTGATGCTCTCTACTTCAGTTAGCTCCAGACGGGTTCCTTCCAGAGGTAAAAGGCAGAGAGCATATTTATTTGCTTGCTTTAACCATATTGGCAGGTAGTCAGGCAAACACAACCGTGACAACATCTGTCTAGTGAGCTACCCAGAGCTCCCATGCCAGGAGGGTAATTTGAGTCAGGTGGAGATAAGCGGGTAGCCTCAGCAACCTTCTTAGTTGTCAGGGAAATGACAGAACCAGGGAAGTACCCTCAGTTCAGTTCAGTTGCTCAGTCATGTCCCACTCTTTGCGACCCCGTGAGTGGCAGCATGGCAGGACTCCCTGTCCATCACCAACTCGTGGAGTTCACCCAAACTCATGTCCATCGAGTCGTTAATGCCATCCAGCCAACTCATCCTCTGTCATCCCCTTCTCCTCCTGCCCCCAATCCCTCCCAGCAACAGGGTCTTTTCCAGTGAGTCAACTCTTCAAATGAGGTGTCCAAAGTACTGGAGTTTCAGCTTTAGCATCATTCCTTCCAAAGAACACCCAGGACTGATCTCCTTTAGAATGGACTGGTTAGATCTCCTTGCAGTCCAAGGGACTCTCAAGAGTCTTCTCCAACACCACACTTCAAAAGCATCAATTCTTTGGCACTCAGCTTTCTTCACAGTCCAACTCTCACATCCATACATGACCACTGGAAAAACCATAGCCTTGACTAGACGGGCCTTTGTTGGCAAAGTAACAACTCTCCTTTTGAATATGCTATCTAGGTTGGTCATAACTTTCCTTCCAAGGAGTAAGCATCTTTTAATTTCATGGCTGCAACCACCATCTGCAGTGATTTTGGAGAACAAAAAATAAAGTCTGACACTGTTTCCACTGTTTCCACATCTATTTCCCATGAAGTGATGGGACCAGATGCCATGATCTTCGTTTTCTGAATGTTGAGCTTTAAGCCAACTTTTTTGCTCTCCTCTTTCACTTTCATCAAGAGGCTTTTTAGCTCCTCTTCACTTTCTGCCATAAGGGTGGTGTCCTCTGCATATCTGAGGTTATTGATATTTCTCCCAGCAATCTTGATTCCTGCTTGCCCAATGTTTCTCATGATGTAATCTGCATAGAAGCTAAATAATCAGGGTGACAATATACAGCCTTGACATACTCCTTTCCCTATTTGAAACCAGTCTGTTGTTCCATGTCCAGTTCTAACTGTTGCTTCCTGACCTGCATATAGGTTTCTCAAGAGGCAGGTCAGGTGGTCTGGTATTCCCATCTCTTTCAGAATTTTCCATAGTTTATTGTGATCCACACAGTCAAAGGCTTTGGCATAGTCAATAAAGCAGAAATAGATGATTTTCTGGAACTCTCTTCCTTTTTCCATGATCCAGCGGATGTTGGCAATTTGATCTCTGGTTCCTCTGCCTTTTCGAAAACCAGCTTGAACATCTGAAAGTTCACGGTTCACATATTGCTGAAGCCTGGCTTGGAGAATTTTGAGCATTACTTTACTAGCATGCGAGATGAGTGCAATTGAGTGGTAGTTTGAGCATTCTTTGGAATTGCCTTTCTTTGGGATTGGAATGAAAACTGACCTTTTCCAGTCCTGTGGGCACTGCTGAGTTTTCCAAATGTGCTGGCATATTGAGTGCAGCACTTTCACAGCATCATCTTTCAGGATTTGAAAGAGCTCAACTGGAATTCCATCACCTCCACTAGTTTTGTTCGTAGTGATGCTTCCTAAGGCCCACTTGACTTCACATTCCAGGATGTCTGGCTCTAGATTAGTGATCACACCATCATGATTATCTGGGTCATGAAGATCTTTTTTGTATAGTTCTTCTGTGTATTCTTGCCACCTCTTCTTAATATCTTCTGCTTCTGTTAGGTCAATACCATTTCTGTCCTTTATTGAGCCTATCTTTGCATGAAATTTTCCCTTGATATCTCTAATTTTCTTGAAGAGATCTCTAGTCTTTCCCATTCTGTTGTTTTCCTCTATTGCTTTGCATTGACCATTGAGGAATAAAACCATTGAGTACATGAACCTGCCTTCTTATCTCTTCTTGCTGTTCTTTGGAACTCTGCATTCAGATGCTTATATCTTTCCTTTTCTCCCTTGCTTTTCCCTTCTCTTCTTCTCACAGCTATTTGTAAGGCTGCCCCAGACAGCCATTTTGTTTTTTGCATTTCTTTTCCATGGGGATGGTCTTGATCCCTGTCTCCTGTACAGTGTCACGGACCTCAGTCCATAGTTCATCAGGCACTCTGTCTATCAGATCTAGTCCCTTGAACCTATTTGCCACTTCCACTGTATAGTCATAAGGGATTTGATTTAGGTCTTACCTGAATGGTCTAGTGGTTTTCCCTACTTTCTTCAATTTAAGTCTGAATTTGGCAAAAAAGGAGTTCATGATCTGAGCCATAGTCAGCTCCCAGTCTTGTTTTTGCTGACTGTATAGAGCTTCTTCATCTTTGGCTGCAAAGAATATACTCAGTCTGATTTCGGTGTTGACCATCTGGTGATGTCCATGTGTAGAGTCTTCTCTTGTGTTGTTGGAAGAGGGTGTTTGCTATGACCAGTGTGTTCTCTTGGCACAGCTCTATTAGCCTTTGCCCTGCTTCATTCCGCATTCCAAGGCCAAATTTGCCTGTTACTCCAGGTGTTTCTTGACTTCCTACTTTTGCATTCCAGTCCCTTATAATGAAAAGGACATCTTTTTTGGGTGTTAGTTCTAAAAGGTCTTGTAGGTCTTCATAGAACCGTTCAACTTCAGCTTCTTCAGCACTGCTGGTTGGGGCATAGACTTGGATTACCGTGATATTGAATGGTTTGCCTTGGAAATGAACAGAGATCATTCTGTCGTTTTTGAGATTGCATCCAAGTACTGCATTTCGGACTCTTTTGTTGACCATGATGGCTACTCCATTTCTTCTGAGGGATTCCTGCCCACAGTAGTAGATATAATGGTCATCTGAGTTAAATTCACCCATTCCAGTCCATTTTAGTTCGCTGATTCCTAGAATGTCGACCTTCACTCTTGCCATCCCCTGTTTGACCACTTCCAATTTGCCTTGATTCATGGACCTAATATTCCAGGTTCCTATACAATATTGCTCTTTACAGCATTGGACCTTGCTTCTATCACCAGTCACATCCACAACTGGGTATTGTTTTCCTTTGCCTCCATCCCTTCATTCTTTCTGGAGTTATTTCTCCACTGATCTCCAGTAGCATATTGGGCACCTACTGACCTGAGGAGTTCCTCTTTCAGTATCCTATCATTTTGCCTTTTCATACTGTTCATGGGGTTCTCAAGGCAAGAATACTGAAGTGGTTTGCCATTCCCTTCTCCAGTGGACCACATTCTGTCAGACCTCTCCACCATGACCCGCCCGTCTTGGGTGGCCCCACAGGGCATGGCTTAGTTTCAGTGAGTTAGACAAGGCTGTGGTCCATGTCATTAGATTGACTAGTTTTCTGTGATTATGGTTTCAGTGTGTCTGCCCTCTGATGCCTTCTTGCAACACCTACCATCTTACTTGAGTTTCTCTTAACCTTGGACGTGGAAGTACCCTACTCTTGCTCAAATGAAAGCCAAAGCCATCAATGAAGGGAAGTAATTAGTCCTGATAGTGAAAGGTACTGTAAATCCTGTGATTACATGCATCCCCTTGTCAAGAGATGTTCTCCAACCTTCACCAGTCCTGGGAAGCTCAGGGTGCTGGGAATAATTCAGGACACAGCAAATCCGTACATAAACCTGAGGATTAAAAGGCAGTGTGATGCATTCATTGGAGGGAGCACTGACTAGGCTAACCCCTGGAGACCGTGGAATTTTAATAGAAAAAAAATATCAAATAAATGCCCCCTCTTTGGACCAGGCTTCAGGCTAAAGTCATGAGCTTAGTCTTTCTCTAGGGTTCTTCATTTTCCTTAAGAATGATTTTTGTCACCACATAACACTTGGTCACTGCTGTATAGAGCTGCTCCCTCTGCTTATAACAATACTTCATGGTAGCCCCCAACAACAACACAGAAATTTCCATTCTAGACAAGAGACCAAATTATTCCACATTTTCATCCTGTTTCCTCAAAGATATCTCATCTCATCAGCAATATACAAGCAGTACAGATACTCTGAATCCTTGTCAGCATTTGATACTATCAGTTTTTCTTCATTTTAAACATTTATTTCTTTTTGAATAGTTACAGAAGGCAAGGGATCCTGACTCTTTTTGGCCACGTGGCATGTGGAGTCTCAACCCGTGGACTGCCAGTGAATTCCCTGAGTGTATCAGTTTTTAGTTTTGCTTTTTGTTTTAGCCATCCTGATTCGTACATAGTAGTATCTCACTATGGCTTTAATCTGAATGTCCCTAATGACTAATGAGGCTTGAGTACCTTTTCATGTGCATATTTGCCAGTATTATGCTTGGCACATAATAATTGCTCCCTTTCAAGATGGTTTCTCCTCCCTTCTTCCCAAATACATGATTTTAACAGATGTCATCCAGAGACAAGACTACCTCCCCCGCTCAGGATTTTAGGTAGCAGTCTCAAGCGTGAGGAGAAAAGCTTGGGAGACCTAGGAAGAGAAAGGGATGTCTTTGAGAATTTCTCATACATCACACCATGTAAGTGACCTCAGACTTCTGGTGGTAAAAATTGCCCAAATCCTAAAAATTATTTTCAATACTAGCTTCTTCGGATTAAACAACACACACACCATGTTTTCTTTTTTTTTAATCAAATAATTATTTCAGTGAATTGTACAGTGAAAGTAGACAGCTAAATTTGAAGGCAGCTGTGACAAGTCCTGAAAAACTTTCCATCTGCCCTGCTGGCTGCATTTTTACAATTATGATTCATATACAATGAGAGATGAGTGCATTTACTACCATACAATCTCCCCTTCATACTCTGAAAGGAAGTCTGTAGTTTTTCATTTCTTTAGCTGTTTCACCAATAAAAGCACCCTGATTCTTGAAGCCTGTAATCTGATTACAAAGTCCATTTTGACTCATTAAGTATTTACTGAATATCTAAAACACACCAAAACTAGCGTAGGCAATCTAAGGGAATTTACTGATTATAAAAGACACAGTCTTTAGCCCTGGAGGCAACTTGTGGTCAGTCTACTGGCAGCTTGGGCTTATTTCAGGAAACAGCTGAAAATTCTGCTGATAGTCTAGACTTGCTGTGTGGAGACCAGGCAAGAGGTGTGGCCTCTTTTTTTTTTAAGCCTTTTCTTTTTGGATGACCCTCCTGACACAAAGTTGTCTATAGTCCTCAGCTCACTTCCTCTTTTTAACAGCCTTCTCAGCTTCTGTTCAACCGTTTCCTGTTGACCTTTTCTAAATGTGCTTGTTTATTATTATCTGCCTTAAAAGCAAAAAACTGTAGAAAGGCAGCATAAAATGTTATATAAGCTCTTGCATGTATTCTTAGCATAAGAAACAAACAAAAAAAAAAAGATCAAAAGTGGGAAGAAGTGGGACAATAGATGATAGATTCTTCATAGAAAGTCTTTACCTAATTGATAATTTAATGGGAGGAAGACGGGCTCATATTTGACAACAAACACTGGAAGGAAGTCCATCCCTTTTCGTGAATAACTCTGTGCATGCTTGTTGATTACTGAAGGGACCTTTGTGTGAGAGAGGAAGGAAGGTTTGAATCACTTAACTATACAGTCAGTTCATAACAGTCTGTGTTAAGCAATTGTTCTGATGAACTGAACAACAGACAATCAAAAGTTCTTCCCCTTAATTACCTATATTCCTGAATAGATCTCCCCCTCCACTTCTAACCAGCAAGCAATTTGTTGGAAATTAGGGAAAATGTTTTCCCAAGGTAATCTCTCCCCCTACAGGCAAATAGCCTACCAAGCAGCTGGACCAATTCCCGGAAGAGAATTGCTGGATTACTCTGCACACGTTTACAATGGGGTCTACGTGTCCAGAAGGGACTCCTATCCAAGTTCTCAGGGAAGAGGTGTATAGGCTTGTGATTAAGGGCTGAAGTAGTCAGGGGAGCCTTGGGACTCTGGGGAAACTGCTCTCTGAGCGTCAGCTTACTCTGTTGTGAAATGAGGATCCTAATTAGTACCTTATGGGGCTTTTGCCAGATCTAAATGATACAATAAAGGCAAAGGCCCTGACTCCATGGATACACTTGATGATGTCAGCCATCATCGTTGTCATCATCATGATTAAAGGTGGTTGACTGTGCAGAGGATAATTACAAGAGTATGCGGGCCACTAGAATTAGGGGCTGTAAGTTTGTTGCAAACCGACTTTTTAAAAGTACATTCTAGCCGAAGCAAGTTATCCAGCAATCACTTTTGCTTTCATGCTCACTTCTGATATTCTTTCCTGCAAGGAGCGGAAAAGGTAAGATTACACCTAGTCCACTGGGAGCTATGGTCGCTCCCCCAAGGATGGGACTGCCTCTCCGGAAGATGAGATCCTTGACAGGATCCCTAGGGAGACAGCCTTCCTTCTCTCCCTGCAGTAAGAGCGCCTTCTAGTGCCTAAGCTCCCCTCAGGGTTTCTGCCTTCTAGTTTTTGTGAGACACCCATTCCTTCCCAGCAGAACTGGCAGGCTTTCTTTAATATGCAAATATCGTTGATTCAGTTCAGTTCAGTTCAGTCTCTCAGTCATGTCCGAATCTTTGCGACCCCATGAATTACAGCACGCCAGGCCTCCCTGTCCATCATCAACTCCCGGAGTTCACCCAAACTCATGTGCATTGAGTCTGTGATGCCATCCAGCCATCTCATCCTCTGTTGTCCCCTTCTCTTCCTGCCCCCAATCCCTCCCAGCATCACAGTCTTTTGAATGAGTTAACTCTTCACATGAGATGGCCAAAGTACTGGAGTTTCAGCTTTAGCATCATTCCTTCCAAAGAACACGCAGGGCTGATTTCCTTTAGAATGGACTGGTGGGACCTCCTTGCAGTCCAAGGGACTCTCAAGAGTCTTCTCCAACACAACAGATCAAAAGCATCAATTCTTCGGCGCTCAGCTTTCTTCACAGTCCAACTCTCACATCCATACATGACCACTAGAAAAACCATAGCCTTGACTACAGGAACTTTGTTGGCAAAGTAATGTCTCTGCTTTTGAATATGTTATCTAGGTTGGTCATAACTTTCCTTCCAAGGAGTAAACGTCTTTTAATTTCATGGCTGCAATCTGCAGTGATTTTGGAGCCCCCCAAAATAAAGTCTGACACTGTTTCCAATGTTTCCACATCTATTTCCCATGAAGTGATGGGACTAGATGCCATGATCTTCATTTTCTGAATGTTGAGCTTTAAGCCAACTTTTTCACTTTCATCAAGAGGCTTTTTAGTTCCTCTTCACTTTCTGCCATAAGGGTGGTGTCCTCTGCATATCTGAGGTTATTGATATTTCTCCCAGCAATCTTGATTCCAGCTTGTGCTTCTTCCAGCCCAGCGTTCCTCATGATGTACTCTGCATAGAAGTTAAATAAGCAGGGTGACAATATACAGCCTTGACGTACTCCTTTTCCTATTTGGAACCAGTCTGTTGTTCCATGTCCAGTTCTAACTGTTGCTTCCTGACCTGCATATAGGTTTCTCAAGAGGCAGGTCAGGTGGTCTGGTATTCCCATCTCTTGAAGAATTTTCCACAGTTTATTGTGAGCCACACAGTCAAAGGCTTTGGCATAGTCAATAAAGCAGAAAGAGATGTTTTTCTGGAACTCTCTTCCTTTTTCGATGATCCAGCAGATGTTGGCAATTTGATCTCTGGTTCCTCTGCCTTTTCTAAAACCAGCTTGAACATCTGGAAGTTCACGGTTCACATATTGCTGAAGCCTGGCTTGGAGAATTTTGAGCATTACTTTACTAGCGTGTGAGATGAGTGCAATTGTGCGGTAGTTTGAGCATTCTTTGGAATTGCCTTTCTTTGGGATTGGAATGAAAACTGACCTTTTCCAGTCCTGTGGGCACTGCTGAGTTTTCCAAATGTGCTGGCATATTGAGTGCAGCACTTTCACAGCATCATCTTTCAGGATTTGAAATAGCTCCACTGGAATTCCATCACCTCCACTAGCTTTGTTTGTAGTGATGCTTTCTAAGGCCCACTTGACTTCACATTCCAGGATGTCTGGCTCTAGGTGAGTGATCACACCATCGTGGTTATCTTGGTCATGAAGCTCTTTTTTGTACCGTTCTCCTGTGTATTCTTGCCACCTCTTCTCACCTCTGAAAGTGATTTTACAAATATCTAATCTTGCCTATTTAGGGTGGATTTTCAGTTCAGTCGCTCAGTCATGTCCGACTCTTTGTGACCCCATGAATCGCAGCAAGCCAGGCCTCCCTGTCCATCGCCAACTAACTCCCGGAGTTTATTCAAACTCCTGTCCATTGAGTCGGTGACGCCACCCAACCATCTCATCCTCTGTCGTCCCCTTCTCCTCCCACTTCCAATCTTTTCCAGCATCAGGGTCTTTTCAAATGAGTCAGCTAGCTCTTCGCATCAGGTGGCCAAAGTATTGGAACTTCAGCTTCAGCATCAGTCCTTCCAATGAATATTCAGGACTGATTTCCTTTAGGATGAACTGGTTGGATCTCTTTGCAGTCCAAGGGACTCTCAAGAGTCTTCTCCAACACCACAGTTCAAAAGCATCAGTTCTTCGGCGCTCAGCTTTCTTTATAGTCCAACTCTCACATCAGTACATGACTACTGGAAAAACCATAGCCTTGACTAGACGGACCTTTATTGGCAAAGTAATGTCTCTGCTTTTTAATATGCTATCTAGGTTGGTCATAATTTTCCTTCCAAGGAGCAAGCGTCTTTTAATTTCCTGAGACTGGGTTTTATCAGATCAATTTTTAGAGTTCTGGGACCAGTCTGATGTCACCCTGCTTATGTCAACTACCTGTGTGCCTTGATCAAAATATTTTTTCTGTCCAATAAAATGGGTTACCCTAAAAATTCTCTGAGGATTCCTTCTCAGACCTTCTAGGGTTCTGGGATTCCAACTGAGAGAGAGAGAGAGAGCACCATGGGAAAGGACCCAGCATACACCCAATATCACATCTAATTAATAATAATGCCCAGAAAAGCAATTCTCCCAATATCAATTTGGTCAAAAGAAAAGTAATTGACTTTTAGAAACCTTGTAAGATTTAACATATCTGTGAAATCCCATGTTACTGGTCAATTGGATGATTTCTGCTGGCTTTCCCCTATGTTAGCACAGGAGAGGGCCTTGCCTGGAAGCCATGCTCCTTTTCCCCACTAGATGGCATCAACACTCAGCCTTGCCAAATAGTGTCTTTTCTGTTGTCATTTTCTACCATGCTCACTCTTATCTATACGTTGGATCTGGGACCTTGATACTTAGTATTTATAGTTCTACTTTTCTGAGCAACTAAACAGGTTTCATTTCAATTATAAGTAATAATCAATAATGGCACAGATTCTAAAAAACACAAAATGTAAAGGTGGAAAAGAACCAAAGCCACAGGAAGTAGGATCTTTTAATTTGTAGAGGATGGAACAGAACTAGAGGGACTTGGGTGAGGTCACCCAGGTAGGTAGTGGCATCTCAAGAACTAGAACTCAAGTCTCCTGAGTCTCAGTCCCCAGGTCTTCTTTCCTTCTTTTGGGAGGTCAATATGCTGTTAGTTTCATTTAGGAAGCTATGTATCCTGGGGCAGATTGAGTTCTTCATCTGTAATATGGGCATAATAATAGTATCTACTTCATAGAGTTTTATTACAATTAGAGACCCTGTATGTAAGAAACCAGGAGGCCACAGCATACTCAGGAAGGCATGTCACAGACAGGCAAGTGTGTCACACAGGTGTGTCACAAGCAGGTATATCTTGTTCCATAATTTCCCATCAGAGTCTAATACAATATATGACTTACACAATGTTCCTTATCTTTTCCCATAGGGACAGTGCATACCTTTTAAACAAAAAACAATAAAACTCAATTCAGGAAATAAGAAATGGAAGGGATCAGTGTCGGGTGAGAAGCTATCTAAGGCCTCTTTGAGGGCTAATATTCTCTCAATGGTTGGTCTCTGGCTCAGGTATTAAGGTGAACTGTGCCTAACTCCTGGTTTCTCCCTCAGGGACACAGCCACTCCTTCACTTACTCACCAGCTTCATGATTCATCCATGCCAATAAAACCTGAACCAGGTGAGGACCACAACCTCATCTAGTCCACCAAAACTACTTTTGAAACATGGATCACTCCATAATCGGGAGCGATGGCACTGGCCAGCGGTAAGTCTTTCTCCTGATAGTTCTATCAATGGCGAGCACTGCATTTGCAAATATCACAGTGTAACTGAAATCAAGGACCCATTTCCCAGAAATTGTTCTTAAAATAGAAACGACTGAGTTTCTCCCAAAAGCCTAGAGCTGCGCCAGGTTAGAATCCTAGAGCATCCACCATGACCAAGTGAAGTCGCTCAGTTGTGTCTGACTCTGCAACCCCATGGACTGTAACCTACCAGGCTCCTCTGTCCATGGGATTTTACAGGCAAGAGTACTGGAGTGGGTTGCCATTTCCTTCTCCAGAGGATCTTCCCAACCCAGGGATCGAACCAGGCTATCCCGCATTGCAGGCAGATGGTTTACTGTCTGAGCCACCAGGGAAGCCTAGAGCATCACAGTTCAGTTCAGTTCAGTTCAGTCTTCTCAGTCATGTCTGACTCTTTGTGACCCATAAATCACCAGCACGCCAGGCCTCCCTGTCCATCACCATCTCCCGGAGTTCACTCAAACCCACGTCCATCGAGTTGGTGATGCCATCCAGCCATCTCATCCTCCGTCATCCCCTTTCCCTCCCGCCCCCAATCACTCCCAGCATCAGAGTTTTTTCCAATGAGTCAACTCTTCACATGAGGTGGCCAAAGTACTGGAGTTCAGCTTTAGCATCATTCCTTCCAAAGAACACCCAGGGCTGATCTCCTTTAGAATGGACTAGTTGGATCTCCCTGCAGTCCAAGGGACTCTCAAGAGTCTTCTCCAACACCACACTTCAAAAGCATCAATTCTTTGGCCTCAGCTTTCTTCACAGTCCAACTCTCACATCCATAACATGACCACTGGAAAAACCATAGCCTTGACTAGACGGGCCTTTGTTGGCAACGTAACATCTCTCCTTTGAATATGCCTATCTAGGTTGGTCATAACTTTCCTTCCAAGGAGTAAACGTCTTTTAATTTCATGGCTGCAGTCACCATCTGCCAGTGATTTTGGAGCCCCCCAAAAATAAAGTCTGACACCGTTTCCACTATTTTCACATCTATTTCCCATTAAGTGAAGTGATGGGACCAGATGCCATAATCTTCGCTTTCTGAATGTTGAGCTTTTAAGCCAACTTTTTCACTCTCCTCTTTCACTTTCATCAAGAGGCTTTTTAGTTCCTCTTCACTTTCTGCCATAAGGGTGGTGTCCTCTGCATATCTGAGGTTATTGATATTTCTCCCAGCAATCTTGATTCGCTTGTGCTTCTTCAGCCAGCGTTCTCATGATGTACTCTGCATAGAAGTTAAATAAGCAGGGTGACAATATACAGCCTTGACAGCTCCTTTTCCTTTGAACCAGTCTGTTTGTTCCATGTCCAGTTCTAATGTTCTTCCTGACCTGCATATAGGTTTTCTCAGAGGCAGGTCAGGTGGTCTGGTATTCCCATCTCTTGAAGAATTTTCCACAGTTTATTGTGAGCCACACAGTCAAAGGCTTTGGCATAGTCAAATAAAGCAGAAAGAGATGTTTTTCTGGAACTCTCTTCCTTTTTCGATGATCCAGCAGATGTTGGCATTTGATCTGCTGTTCCTCGGCCTTTTCTAAAACCAGCTTGAACATCGGGAAGTTCACGGTTCAACTATTGCTGAAGCCGCCTTGGAGAATTTTGAGGCATTAGCTTTACTAAGCGTGTGAGATGAGTGCATTGTGGCGGTAGTTTGAGCATTCTTTGGAATTGCTTTCTTTTTTGGGATGGAATGAAAAACTGACGCTTTTCCAGTCCTGTGCCACTGCTGAGCTGTTCCAATGTGCTGGCATATTGAGTGCGCAGCATTTCACAGGCATCATCTTCAGGATTTGAAAAGATTCCAGCACTGAATTTCCATCACCTCCATTAGCTTCGTTTGTAGTGATGCTTTCTAAGGCCCACTTGACTTCACATTCCAGGATGTCTGGCTCTAGGTGAGTGATCACGCATCGTGTTATCTGGGTCATGAAGTCTTTTTGTATGTTCCTTCTGTGTATTCTTGCCACCTCTTCTTAATATCTTCTGGGCTTCTGTTAGGTCCATACCATTTCTGTGCCTTTATCGAGCCCATCTTTGCGTGAAATGTTCCCTTTGGTAATCTCTAATTTCTTGAAGCAGATTTCTAGTCTTTCCCGATTCTTGTTGTTTTCCTCTATTTCTTTGCATTGATTGCTGAGGAATGGCTTTCTATCTCTTCTTGCTGTCTTTTGAACTCTGCATTTCAGATGGCTTTATATCTTTGCTTTTCTCTTGCTTAGCTTCTCTATTTTCATGCAGCTATTTGTAAGGCCTCCGCCAGACAGCGCCATTTTGCTTTTTTGCATTTCTTTTGCTATGGGGATGGTCTTGATCCTGTCTCCTTTACAAGTCAAGGAACCTCATTCCATATTCAATCAGGCACTCGAATCTATCTATCAGATCTAGTCCACGAGTAAGGCTGAAGTTAAATGCCAAGTGATGACACACCTCAACATTCATTAAAATGGCCTATACATTCTATACATATGTTTTGGTTTAGTCTTTGCAAAGCACTTTGGGGTTTTTCTCAGTCATTTGATACCTTGAAACAACACTGGGAAGTAAGTATGGGCAGGTATGTCCATCTCATAAAATGAGAGTATAAGAGGGCAGGATATGAGATCAAGCAGCAAAAGACCTTAGAATCAGACTGAGTTCTTATCAGCAGCTCCTTGCGCTTCTAGGTGTGTGACTGTGGAAAGCTAATCTTCTAAGCCTCAGTTTCCTCATCCAGAAAAGGAGGATGACTGGGGCGGTAGTTATGGATGACTAAAGTGAGATGAATGCATGGAAGCAAGGTCTTCAGCACTCAAAATATGTAAACTGTTATTGTTAAAGTCATTGAATAATGTTGTGAGCACAAGTCAGAACAAGATATATCAAGTCGGCACTGGGCACATAATGGTCAATATCAAACCATGGCATACATCAGAATCCAGCAGTGGGATTTTTCTCTGAAATGGCAAGGCTTTCTTACCAACGTATCTTTGAAACCAAAAATTAAGGCCTTTTTGTCGGAGATGGAATTTACAAAGTGAAATCAACCAACATTTCATTTGGTGAAGCACTTGAGGCATGTCAACTTCTGTATGGTTGGGCTTTTTCTCTTAGATTTTTGGCCACTTATTGATAACAGAATGTTCATCCTCTTCTGTATTAGCATGCTCACTTCTGGGCTTCGCAAGACTCTGTGCAGAAGCCCAGGAAGTTAGGAAAGGCGCAGAAAAGCAATAGCACTGCCAAGGGCTGAAAGGGTGGACGTATAGCAAGGCCAGGCTAGGTAAGTTTCAGCCAAGAAGCTCCCAGTTCCTTTTGCTTATGCCAGACAGAAGACACGTTACACTTTTTTTTTTCTGACTGCCATAGTGTGCCATCATTGATGACGCACAAACACAGTAAACTGGTGTATTTCTCTAGAGAGCAATGCTGGCTTTGGAAAGCTTCTATATATATGCCTCATTCTCGTTTTTGAGAAATTTTCCAAAGAAACAGCAAGGACCACGGTGGGTGGGAGGGTGGCAAGCTGTACAAGGTTGTTCGCAAGACCCCGCTATATATAATGGGAAAGCAAGAAACCATACCCGAAACGTTCAATAATGGTGCAATGTAAAAAAAAAAAACGTAGAGTATGGACGGCAGATGGAATTGTTCTTAAGCAATTAAATGGTAAGTATGGGGTCTTGTTTAAGTGAAAAAAAGAGGAATCAAGATGTGATATAACACAAACATTACAACTCTGTAAACGTCAAAATGTATGTGGACATTAATATGAAGGAAAGAAAATGTGTAAATGGCATAGAACTTTTATTTCATTTGCCTTAGCAACCTGTGCATGCCAATTGCAGATGTTATTTAAATGCCTCCTGAGCAGCTCATCAGCTTGTCATTTCAAACACAGGAACAAAAATCCCGCCTGCTGTGTGATAATTTGGATTGTGTATACAGCAGCTTTGATAAACTTTACCATTATAGAGCTCTGCCTTTATACGTAGGCTGTGTGACCTGGACAAGTCAAGTCTCTGGCCTAAGTGGCTTCCTTTTAAGATGGGAGAGGTACAGCTAAACTAAATTTTAAATCTCCTTAAGTTCAGAATTGAGTGTCTTCGAGGTATCCAAAAGAGTCCGCAGTTTGAGTTTTCGCATCTTTTCGCCTTTCGCCGAAATTTCCCTTCACAACAGATTGTTCTGGAGTGTGATGTAAAATGTCACTTGGACAGAAAAACAGGACTTTTTATTTTAAAAACCTAGACATAATACAAAAATGTTACATTACTTCTCTGTCATATTTCCTATGAATTACTGGGACCGGCTGACTGTGGCTTCTTTCGAGCACGACACACCGCAGAAATCTTGGCAGAAGTGGCAGGGTAGGGGGAATGAAGTAAGTCAAAAAGAATTTTGGGACCGAGGCTCAGACAGTGTTAGTGAAAAATGTTGAAATTCTCTGCTGTGGCTTCGCTGGAGGCCAAAGGGAAAATAGATTCTGCTTTGGTCTATCAGTTACATTTAAATAAGACTCTCACGGCCGGAGGCAGCAACTTCCTCGCGGGTGTCTGCCGGGCCAGCGAGTGTGAACCGGGCGGTATGTTTAGCGCACGTGACTGGTTAACCCCTTTGTAGAGCCTTCAAGGCCAAATGTGCTTCCCTCTTTGCATAAACCGGCTGAGGCTGAGTATGAGCTTCGCGAGGCGGATTCTCATCAGAGGCTTGCTTTAGCTTAGACTACCGCTCAGGGGACGATCCTCGTCTTCTTAGGAAACTGCTAACTTCCACCAGGCCCTTTGTCCGTTTGTTAAGAGGGAGCTGCAAGGCATCCTAGTGAGCAGCCATGACTAATGTGTTCGTGGCCTTCCCCACCGGAAGAGGGGCTTGGGGGAGGGGACGGCTGGATTCTTGCGCAACGTGAAAGGAAAAGGCCCTACCTTGACCCCGTTCCCCGTCCGCCGCGCCCCACCTCAACAAGCTGAGGAAGCAGAGGCGCAGGAGGGTGGTAGCAAGAACACAAGAAGA
>NW_017203559.1:0-5977 GCF_001704415.2 Capra hircus | reverse complement strand
GCAGGGAGACACAAGGCCCTGATTCTGGAATTGAGTCTGTTGGAAAGGCCTGCAGGTCTTCTGTCTAACAAGCCAAACACTTGCTGCAAGATACAGGCCTGAAAACACACTCTTGCTGCCTTTCCTTCCTCCAAGGAAGAGATTTTCTCAGCCTCCTGTGGGCTGAGAGTCACACAGGGCTGAAAAGCACTTGCTGGGAGATTATTTTTCATTGGCCATGGCCCCTGAGGCCCTGTGCTCAGGGAGGGCTCCCTCCCTCCCAGGGAAAGTCAAAGGAAGCTCCAAACGGCTGTTCAATCATGTTTCTGAGAGAGTCATTGCCAAGGCAGGTTTTATAAGAAGTTCAAGGTCCCCAAGGAGAGAGGCTCTAGAATTCTCAAGGAGGAAGGAAGGACAAACTGTTTTCCCTCTACATTCCTTAGGATTATATAACAATCATGCACCTTCTGAGGACGGTCTCTGGAAAAACCTTCTGGCTAATCCTGTTATCTTAAAATGTCAAATTATGGGAGTAGGTCTAGTGAGTCTTTACAACCTCCAGACATTCTTTTGTTCGTTGTCATAACTTATTGGAGAGTATATAACTCCTTACTAACACTAGCAAGGGGGTACGCTTTCTGCCCTTGTGATGTCTCTGTCAGAAGCTTTCTCTATCTCCTTTATCCTTTAATAAAACTCTATTGCACAAAAGCTCTGAGCAATCTCGTCTTGGGCCCTGGATTGAATTCTTCTCCTCCATAAGCCAAGAATCCAGCATCTTTTCGTGGTTCAGCAACAATATTTCATTTCCTCTGCAGGAGAGAGCTAGTGAGCTTAGGTCTGTCTGGAACATTCTTGATCCTGTGGGGAAATATCCTGTGCACACATCTGGATACTGGGCCTAGAGGCCAAAATTTGCATTTCTTTCCCGGGGAGCCCTAACGTGGTGTGACTTAGCAACTGCTTGAAAATCCATCCCATTGCTGTTTTCCTCCTTCTGACAGAGTAGCTTTGTTCCCTGCTTTGGGATGTCTCAACCGAAGGGCCGGTCCATAGCTACTCGCCTGGGGCCCATTGGATGTGCAAGGTGCCCTCGACTAGGTGACCCTAGCATGGCACTCAGCCGCTCAGACACACTCCCGAGGCTTCTTTCTCATGGGAAGCACTGCTCCAACCTAGGAATGTGTCTGCAATGCTTGGAAAGTGCAGTGAGACACACAGCCCTGACTCTGCAATTGAGGCCCTCAGAGCAAGCCTGCAGCTCTGATGTCTGAGAAGCAAAACACTTGCTGCAAAGAGAGGCCTGAAAACACACTCTCTGTGGATGACTTTCCTTCCTTAAGGAAGATAGTTTTCCCAGTCTCCTGCTTCCTGAATGTCACACAGCTGGAATGCGCTTGCTTGGAGGTCGTGATTCAGTGGCAATGGACCCCTGAGGCCCTTTGCCAGGGAGGGCTCCCACACTCACAGGCAAATCAAAGCAACTTCCAAGTGAGTCAGCTCTTCACATCAAGTGGCCAAAGTATTGGAGTTTCAGGTTCAGTATTAGTCCTTCCAATGTATATTTCAGACCTGATTTCCTTTAGGATGGAGTGGTTGCGTCTCCTTGTAGTCTAAGCGACCTACAAGCATCTTCTCCAACACCACAGTTCAAAAGCATCCAATTTTCAGCTGTCACTTTCTTTATAGTACATCTTCATATCCATCCATGACATATGGAAAAACCATAGCCTTGACTGATGGATCTTTGTTGGCAAAGCAACGTCTCGGCTTTTTAATATGCTGTCTAGTTTGGTCATCACTTTTCTTCCAAGTCATAAATAGTTTTAAGTTCATGGAGGCAGACATCACCTGCAGTGATTTCCAAGCCCCAAAATAGTCTGCTGCTGTTTCCAATGTTTTCCATCTATTTGCCATGAAGTGATGAGACTGGATGCAATGATTTTAGTTTTCTGAATGCTGAGCTTTAAGCTAACTTTTTCACTCTCCTCTTTCACTTTCATCAGGAGGACTCTTTAGTTCTTCTTCACTTCTGCCATAAGGGTGGTGTCATCTGCATATCTGAGATTCTTGATATTTCTCCCAGCAATCTGGATTCCAGCGTGTGCTTCCTCCCCAGTGTTTCTCATGATGTACTCTGCATATAAGTTAAATAAGCAGGGTGACAATACACTGCCTTGACATATTCCTTTTCCTATTTAGAACCAGTCTGTTGTTCCATGTCCAGTTCGAACTGTTTCTTCCTGACCTGCATACAGGTTTCTCAAGAGACAGGTCAGGTGGTCTGGTATTCCCATCTCTTTCAGAATTTTCCCAGTTTATTGTGATCCACACAGTCAAAGGCTTTGGCATAGTCAATAAAGCAGAAATAGATGTCTTTTTTTCTGGAACTCTCTTGCTTTTTCAATGATCCAGTGGATGTTGGCAGTTTGATCTCTGGTTTCTCTGCATGTTTTAAAATCCTCTTGAACATTTGGAAGTTCACAGTTCATGTGAACTTGGAGAATTTTGAGCATTACTTTACTAGTGTGTGAGATGAGTGCAATTGTGCAGCAGCTTGAATATTCTTTGTCATTGCCTTTCTTTGGGATTGGAATGAAAACTGACCTAATGACTAGATGTTTTCAATTGCATATGCTGAAAGAACTGGGCTGTGCAGTTTTGAAGAAAAAAAAATCATTTTAACCCATTTTCTCTGAAGTGCAAGGCATATCATGGCCATCCCTGAATCATAAAGTCACCTTTTCTTTATGTAGTATAGTTTCATGCCTAAATTATAGGCCAACTCGTGCTCAAATGGACTCTGATGTCAGGGGCAGATCACTAATAAAAAGCTTGGATTGTCCCTCTGGAGGAAAGTGAGATCTTGGTCCCACGAGAAGAATCTGAAGGGTTAAGGAACTTGCAAGAGTGGGGAAAGCTTAGTCCATCCTACATGTACCAAAATCTTAAATAAGGCTTATTTACTTTACCGAAGTAAAAAAACAGATGATGAAAACAATTATAAATCAATGAAAGGTAAAGAAATCCATAGTCTGTTATCAAAAATTGCATTCTAAGAAAACTTTTTTCTCTTAACCTAGAGAGGAGACTAAATTCCATCTGGTACCAGCTTACCAGAAGACAAACAAACAAACAAACAAATTATCGGTAAGCTTAAAAAAAGTATATTCCATATATCTTGAAGTAGCAGTATTTCTGCAAAGGCATCAGTGTGAAAACCATAGAGGACATGGTTAAAACCTGATTAAATAGAAATTGACAATGTAATCTGGTCACTGCTGCGACTTGAAATGCTTTAATATGATAACTGGAATTATAACTGACAGCATTTGACCAGGACATATCAGATTTTCACGGATGTCAGATAATTTCTAGGATATCTATATTAGGAACTGAAGGAATCTTTGAACCTAGGAAAGAAAACAACAGTCTCAAAGGCCCTTGCTGAATCATCTATCAGCAAGGAATGTCTTTGCAAGGATCGCAAAGTGAAGGGAAAATACACCGACCTGCCTCTGCAACTTGGTCCTCTGAGCAGATCTGAGGTCTCCTTTGTATAAGCTAACCTGTTCCTTCCAAATAGAGGTTTGCAAACACAAACAAGTGGCCGCCTATTCTTCCCCGAAGGAGGCTCTCTTTCCCCACATCCTGCGAAACCCTTTCCCAGCCTCCTGGAAAAGCGCTTCTTGCAGTTCCTTTCAGAAAATCCTATGGACGGAGAAGCCTGGTAGGCTGCAGTCCGTGGGGTCGCTGAGGGTCGGACACGACTGAGCGACTGCACTTTCATTTTCACTTTCATGCATTGGAGAAGGCAATGGCAACCCACTTACTGTTCTTGCCTGGAGAATCCCAGGGACGGGGAGCCTAGTGGGCTACCGTCTATGGCGTCGCACAGAGTCGAACACGACTGAAGCAACTTAGCAGCAGCAGCAGCAGCAGTTCCTTTCTTAGGGCAGTTATCCCTGAGATTGGGACCTGGAAAGGCAGAGCCACCTCCACACACACGTCTTTTCTGTCCCCTTTCCTCTGGAGGAGAGCTCTTAGTGAGCCTAGGTCTGTCAGGAAATTCTTGGCTTTGACGGGATCCCACCCGGTGTGTGAACCTGCATACCCGACCTAGGGGCCACAGGGCACCTGTTTTGCTCGAGTGGGTCCTGGAGGGGCAGCATAGCAAGAGCTTAAAAATCCATCCAATTTGTCTTTTTTTTTTACCTCGGAGAGAACGAGTTTGCTCCACCTCCACCCTTTGGCAGTGTGGAGGGAAGAGGGCACACCCTCTCCCAAAGGGGACATAGGGCCTACCAGGAGAGAAAGGCCCCTTGAGGAGCTGAGCCCAGGTAGGCAGCCAGTGATGTCAAGCACTCCCGCTGCTTGCTTCTTCATGGGCACTCCCACGATCTGCTAGGAATGTCTTTGCAAGGATCTCAAAGGGAAGGGGAGATACATGGCCCTGTCTCTGGAACTTCAGTCCTCTGAGCAGATCTGGAGGTCTTGAGTTGTATAAGCAAACCTGTTCCTTCCAAATAGAGGCTTGCAAACACACCCCGGTGGTTGCCTCTTCTTCCCCGAAGAAGTCTTTCTTTCCCACATGCTGCGAACTCCCTGTCCCAACCTCCAAGAATAGCGCTTCTTGCCATTCCTTTCTTAGGGCAGTTATCCCTGAGCTTGGGGCCGTAGGGAGTAGCCCCACACTCACAGGGAAAGGCAAAGACTCCTCCATACATCTCCTCTATCCCCTTTGCTCTGGAGGAGAGCTCTAGTGAGCCTAGGTCTTTCAGAAAATTCTTGGCTTGGACAGGATCTCACCCTGTTTGTGAACCTGCATACCCAACCAGGGGCCACAGAGCACCTGTTTCAGTAAAGTGGGCCCTGAAAGGGTGCAGCCTAGCAAGAGCTTGAAAATCCATTCAATTGCTGTTTTGTACCTCTGACAGAGCGAGCTGGCTCCACCCAGGCAGTGAGGAGAAAAGAGGCCACCAGGGGGACAGCTAAAGAGGAAAGGCGAGCAGGAAGGCACACAGTCAACACACTACTGCTTGCTTCAGGGGCACTGCTACAGCTAGGAAGAGAGCAGAGAGACAGGGCCCTGCTTCTTAGGGAAGCAAATCTCAAGGAGTTTGCAGTTCAAAGGAAGGGGCAAGCAAAAAGTTCAAGGAAGGTCTCAAGATCAACCAAGGGTGTTGGAGTGAGAGGCCTCAAAAGTTCATCAATGACAAAAGCACTCACTTTTGTTCAAGGTTCAAGGTCAAAGGTTAAGGTTCGAGTCAAAGGTCAAGTTCAATCAACAGGTCAAGAAGTGCCCAAGTGAAAAGGTCAAGTCCAGGTCAAAGCCAGGTGGAAGTTCAAGCTCAAGTTGTCAAAAGGGTTCAAAGTTGTCTTCAAAAGGTTCAACAAGTTACAAGTCAGTTCAAGCGTCAAGGTCAGTTCAAGTTCAATAAAAGTTCAAGGGTCAAAGCAGATTCAAGTCCGTTGGTCCCAAGTTCAAGTTCTCAAGTTCAAGTCAAGGTCAAGGGAAAGGTCCAAGAGGCATTTCCCTCAAGTTCAAAAAGGCTTCAAGGGTCAAGGTCAGGAAGCCAAAGGCCCAACGCAACGCCAAGAAAGGAACAAGGGGAAAGGGCCCAGAGGCTCCCCAAAAATCAAAGAGTGAGGAAATGAAGTGTCCGAAAAAGGCTTCAAGAACTTAGTCCGAAAGCAGCACCCCCCTCAACAGGTTGTCCGCAGGAAGGCAAGAAAGAACACGCACTGCTCCTCAGGAAAGCCAGAAAAGGGCCAATGGGGCCAAGGAGCACCGCCACGAATTACTTCTGGAGACGTGACAAGTGGGCCAACTCCTCGCCTCCCAACGTCTAACGGGCTTTCCTGGGGGGGGGCAACTTCCACCGAGTTGCATTGCCACAGTAGGGGCCACACTGTCCCCCATATCTCCATACGAGCCCTCAGGCTCCACGTGAGAAAAGCAAATGGCATTAGCTGCCAGTCCACACGGAGCCTTGGG
>NW_017203558.1:0-5977 GCF_001704415.2 Capra hircus | reverse complement strand
GCGAGGATCGATCACACGACAGAGATGGGAAAGCTGTGGGAAAGCCTCATGGAAAGACTCCAGGGAAAGCCACAGATTCCTTGATCCACGAGAAGGGAAGCGTGAACACTGCTGCTACCGCTCGGGAGGAAAGCGCACGTGCATGACCCCACTCGAGCCGAGGACTGACGCAAGCTTGGGAGACTCCAGAAGTACGCCAAGATCCATGTCAGCACTGGAGAGGAATCCTCAGGTTCGGTCCCGACTCCACACAAGGTCTTAGGCCCCGGCATCGACGGAGAGGAATCCTGAGAGGCCCCCTAGTACCTCGCATGGGGCTGGCCTTTCCTGAGGTCACCAGAGCGGGTCCCTGAGGTCTCCGTCGTAACTCGAGAGCACCTGCCACAACTCGAGAAAATCCAGGAGGTTCTCCCCTGCAGGCGGCGAGATGAGGCCCGTTTCCACTGAGGTGTCTCGAGGCTAATCACACGTGACTTTGGAACTTCTAAAGAGTCTTTCACAGTCATGCTGCAACTCAAGAAGTTCCGATACCCGTCTCCACTCAAGAGGAAGCACGAGGGTCCCGGCCACATCCAGAGGAGCTCCGTTTCCGGCTCGTAGCTCGAGATGAGGGATCCTTTCCCTACTTGGTCGGGAAAGAATTTCCGGCATTCCCATCGCATCTCAAGAGGAGGCGCTCTCCAAAGGAAAGGGGGAGAGAACTGCAGGGTCGTGCCACCATTCCAAGACTCCCCAGATGTCTCAGTCCATTCCATAGGAACCTGTTTTCCCTGCACTGCCTCGGCTTTCACGCCGAGGATCGATTCACACCACCGAGACACGTGGGACAGCCCTGTGGAGAGCCTCGTGGGAAAGACTCGAGGGAAAGTCACAGATCCCTTGGTCCACGCAAGCAGAAGCGTGACACTGCTGCTACAGCATGGGAGGAAAGGGCACGCTCATGCCCCCACTCGAGACGAGGCCTGAATCCCCTGGGGAGACTCCAGAGGTAGCCCAAGATCCATGTCAGCACTGGAAAGGAATCCTCAGGTTCCGGTACCCGACTGCACACAAGGTCTTAGGCCCCGACATCGACAGGAGAGGAATCCGAGAAGCCCCCGAGCAACTCGCATGGGGACTGGCCTTTCCTCAGGCCACCAAAGCGGGTCCTTGAGGTCCAGGTCGTAAGTCGAGAGCACTGCCGCAACTCGAGAATATCCAGGAGGTTCTCCCCTCCAGGTGAGCTGAGGCCCATTTCCGCTAAGGCGTCACGAGGCTAATCACACCTAAACTTTCGAACTTCCAAAGAGTCCTTCACACCCTTGCTTCAACTCAAGAAGTTCCCCGACATACCCGTCTCCACTTGAGAGGAAAGCACAAGAATCCCCCCCATATCCAGTGGAGCCCCTTTTCTGCCTCATAGCTCGAGAGGAGGGATCCTTTCAGTGCATGGTCGGGAAAAGAATTCCCGGCGTTCCCGTCGCATCTCAAGAGGAGGCGCTCTCCACAGGAAAGGCGAGAGGAACTCCAGGGTCATGCCACCATTCCAGAGTCCCCCATATGTCTCAGTCCATTCCAGGGAAACCTGTTTCCTGGCACTGCCTCCACTTTCAAGCCGAGGATCGACTCACACCACGGTTGCACGAGGGGAAAGCCCTGTGGGAAAGCTCGTGAAAGCCTCGTGGGAAACGCTCGAGGGAAAGCCACTGATCCCTTGATCCACACGAAGGGAATGTGACACTGCTGCTACACTCTGGAGGAAAGCACACGTGCAAGCCCCCCCTAGAGACGAGGACTGACTCCCCTGGGGAGACTCCAGAAGTACCCCAAGATCCATGTCAGCACTGGAGAGGAATCCTCAGGTTCCGGCACCGACACGACACAAGGTCTTAGGCCCGGCATCGATGGGAGAGGAATTCCGAAGGCCCTCTGAGCAACTCGCATGGGTACTGGCCTTTCCTGAGGCCACCAGAGCGGGTCCCTGAGGTCTCCGTCCTAAGTCGAGAGCACCAGCCGCAACTCGAGAAAATCCAGGAGGTTCTCCCCTCTAAGCGAGATGATGCCCATTTCCAGAGAGGCGTCTCGAGGGTAATCACATCTAACCTCTGGAACTTCCAAAGGATCCTTCACACCCTTGCTGCAACTCAAGAAGTTCCCCGACATACCCGTTTCCACTCGAGAGGAATGAGGAGAGTCCCTCCCTCATCCAGAGGAGCCCCGTTTCCGCCTCCTAGCTCGTGAGCTGGGATCCTTTCCCTGCGTGGTCGGGAAAGAATTCCCGGCGTTCCCGTCGCATCTCAAGAGGAGGGGCTCTCCACAGGAAGGGCGAGAGGTAATCCAGGGTCGTGCCACCATTCCAAGAGTCCCCCAGATGTCTCAGTCCATTCCAGGGAAACCTGTGTTTCCCTGCACTGCCACGACTTTAAAGCCGAGGATCGACTCACACCACGGTGGCTTGTGGGACAACCCTGTGGGAAAGCCTCGTGGGCAAGCCTCGAGGGAAAGCCACAGATCCCTTGATCCACGGGAAGAGAAGCGTGACACTGCTGCTACAGCTCGAGAGGAAATCGCACGTGAATGCCCCAATTCGAGACGAGGACTGACTCCCCTCTGGAGACTCCAAAAGTACCCAAATCCATGTCAGCACTGGAGAGGAATCCTCAGGTTTCGGCAGCGATTCCACACAAGGTCTTAGGCCCCGGCATCGACGGGAGAGGAATCCTGAGAGGCCCCGAGCAACTCGCATGGGGACTGGCCTTTCCTGAGGCCAACAGAGCGGGTCCCTGAGGTCCCCGTCGTAAGTTGAGAGCACCTGCCGCAACTCGAGAAAATCCAGGAGGTTCTCCGCTCCACGCGAGATGAGGCCCATTTCCGCTGAGGCGTCTCGAGGCTAATCACACCTAACCTCTGGAACTTACAAAGGGTCCTTCACACCCTTGCTGCAACTCAAGAAGTTCCCCGACATACCCGTCTCCACTCGAGGGGAAACACGAGAGTCCCGCCCTCATCCAGAGAAGCCCCGTTTCCGCCTCCTAGCTCGAGAGGAGGGATCCTTTCCCTGCGTGTTCGGGAAAGAATTCCCGGCGTTCCTGTTGGCATCTCAAGAAGAGGCGCTCTCCACAGGAAAGGCGAGAGGAACTCCAGGGTCGTGCCACCATTCCCAGAGTCTCCCAGATGTCTCAGTTCATTCCAGGGAAACCTGTTTTCCCTGCACTGCCTCGACTTTCAAGCCGAGTATGGACTCACACCACAGTGACACGTGGGACAGCCCTGTGGGAAAGCCTCGTGGGAAAGCCTCGAGGGAAAGCCTCAGATCCCTTGATCCACGTGAAGGGAAGCGTGACACTGCTGCTACAGCTCGGGAGAAAACGAACGTGCATGCCCCCCACTCGAGACGAGGACTGACTCCCCTGGGGAGACTCCAGACGTACCCCAAGATCCATGTCAGCACTGGAGAGGAATCCTCAGGTTCCGGCACTGACTCCACACAAGGTCTTAGGCCCCGGCATCGACGGGAAAGGAATACCGAGAGGCACCCGAACAACTCGCATGGGGACTGGCCTTTCCTGAGGCGACCAGAGCGGGTCCCTGAGGTCCCCGTCGTAAGTCGAGAGCACCTGCCGCAACTCGAGAAAATCCAGGAAGTTCTCCCCTCCAGGCGAGATGAGGCCCATTTCCGCTGAGGCGTCTCGAGGCTAATCACACCTAAACTCTGCAACTTACAAAGGGTCCTTCACACCCTTGCTGCAACTCAAGAAGTTCCCCGACATACCCGTCTCCATTCGAGAGGAAGCACGAGAGTCCCCCCACATCCAGAGGAGCCCCGTTTCTGCCTCCTAGCTTGAGAGGAGGATCCTTTCCCTGCGTGGTCGGGAAAGAATTCCCGGCGTTCCCGTCGCATCTCAAGAGGAGGCGCTCTCCACAGGAAAGGCGAGAGGAACTCCAGGGTCGTGCCACCATTCCCAGAGTCCCCCAGATGTCTCAGTCCATTCCAGGCATACCTGTTTTTCCTGCACTGCCTAGACTTTCAAGCCGAGGATCGACTCACACCACGGTGGCACGTGGGACAGCCCTGCGGGAAAGCCTTGCGGGAAAGCCTCGTGCGAAAGCCTCGAGGGAAAGCTACAGATCCCTTGATCCACGCGAATGGAAGCGTGACACTGCTGCTAGAGCTCGGGAGGAAAGCACACGTGCATGCCCCACACGAGACGAGTACTGACTCCCCTGGGGAGACTCCAGAAGTACCCCAAGATCCATGTCATCACTGGAGAGAAATCCTCAGTTTCTGGCACCGACTCCACACAAGGTCTTAGGCCCCGGCATCAACAGTAGAGGAATCCCGAGAGACCCCCGAGCAACTCGCATGGGGACTGGCCTTTCCTGAGGCCACCAGAGCGGGTCCCTGAGGTCCCCGTCCTAAGTCGAGAGCACCTGCCGCAACTCGAGAAAATCCAGGAGGTTCTCCCCTCCAGGCGAGATGAGGCCCTTTTCCGCTGAGATGTCTCGAGTCTAATCACACCTAAACTCGGGAACTTCGAAAGGGTCCTTCACACCTTTGCTTCAACTCAAGAAGTTCCCCGACATACCCGTCTCCACTCGAGAGGAAGCACGAGAGTCCAGCCCACATTCAGATGAGCCGTGTTTCCGCCTCCTAGCTCGAGAGGAGGGATCCTTTCCCTGCGTGTCCGGAAAGATTTCCCGGCGTTCCCGTCGCATCTCAAGAGGAGGGGCTCTAAACAGTAAAGGTGAGAGGAACTCCAGGTCGTGCCACCATTCCTGAATGCCCCCGGATGTCTCAGTCCATTCCAGGGAAACCTGTTTACCCTGCACTGCCTCGACTTTCAATCGAGGATAGAGTCACACCACGGTGGCACGTGGGAGAGCCCTGTGGGAAAGCCTCGAGGGAAAGCCTCGTGGGAAAGCCTCGAGGTAAAGCCACAGATCCCTTGATCCACGTGAAGGGAAGCGTGACACTGCTGATAGAGCTTGGAAGGTAAGCGCACGGGCATGCCCCCACACGAGACGAGGACTGACTCCCAGGGAGACTCCAGAAGTACCCCCAAGATCCATGTCAGCACTGGAGAGAAATCCTCAGGTTCCAGCACCGACTCCACACAAGGTCTTAGGCCCTGGCATCGATGGCAGAGCAATACCGAGAGGCCCCGAGCAACTCGCATGGGGACTGACCTTTCCTGAGGCCACCAGAGCGGGTCCCTTTGGGCCCGTCGTAAGTCGAGGGCACCTGCCGCAACTCGAGAAAATCCAGGAGGTTCTCCCCTCTAAGCGAGATGATGCCCATTTCCAGAGAGGCGTCTCGAGGTAATCACATCTAACCTCTGGAACTTCCAAAGGATCCTTCACACCCTTGCTGCAACTCAAGAAGTTCCCCGACATACCCGTTTCCACTCGAAGGAATGAGGAGAGTCCCTCCCTCATCCAGAGGAGCCCGTTTCCGCCCCTAGCTCGTGAGCTGGGATCCTTTCCCTGCGTGGTCGGGAAAGAATTCCGGCGTTCCGTCGCATCTCAAGAGGAGGGGCTCTCCACAGGAAGGGCGAGAGGTAATCCAGGGTCGTGCCACCATTCCAGAGTCCCCCAGATGTCTCAGTCCATTCCAGGGAAACCTGTGTTCCCTGCACTGCCACGACTTTAAAAGCCGAGGATCGACTCACACCACGGTGGCTTGTGGGACAACCCTGTGTGGAAGCCTCGTGGGCAAGCCTCGAGGGAAAAGCCACAGATCCCTTGATCCACTATCCACCGCAGACAACAAGCATTAATTTTATGCATTTGACGTCTGTGAAAACTGGACTACACCAATCTGCAATAGAGCGCCAACAGCTAATATCATTAATTTAACTTTATGTTGCTAACCTCATTCATATGTCAAGCTCTCTGACCATAGATTCATATTAGTAACCCGTGAACTATCAAGTTACATCGCTGTACAAATCAAGATTAAAATCTCAATCTCCCATTATAACATCTCTTGGCGGGGGAG
>NW_017203557.1:0-5977 GCF_001704415.2 Capra hircus | reverse complement strand
TCTCCCGTCGATGCCGGGCCTAAGACCTTAGTGTGGAGTCGTTGCCAGAACCTGAGGATTCCTCTCCAGTGCTGACATGGATCTTGGGGTACTTCTGGAGTCTCCCCAGGGAGCCAGTCCTCGTCTCGAGTTGGGGCATGCACCTGCGCTTTCCTCCCAAGCTGTAGCAGCAGTGTCACGCTTCCCTTTCTCGTGGATCAAGGGATCTGTGGCTTTCCCTTGAGGCTTTCCCTGGAGGCTTTCCCAGAATGTTTTCCCACAGGGCTGTCCCACGTGCCACCGTGGTGTGAGTCGATCCTCGGCTTGAAAGTCGAGGCAGTGCAGGGAAAACAGGTTTCCCTGGAATGGACTGAGACATCTGGGGACTCTGGGAATGGTGGCACGACCCTGGAGTTCCTCTCGCCTTTCCTGTGGAGAGCGCCTCCTCTGAGATGCGACGGCAACGCGGGGAATTCTTTCCCCACGACGCAGGGAAAGGATCCCTCCTCTCGAGCTAGGAGGCGGAAACGGGACTCCTCTGGATGTGGGCGGGACTCACGCGCTTCCTATTGAGTGGAGACGGGTATATCGCGGAACTTCTTGAGTTGCAGCAAGGGTGTGAAGGACCCTTTGAAGTTCCAGAGGTTAGGTGTGATTAGCCTCCAGAGGCCTCAGCGCAAATGAGCCTCATCTCTCCTGGAGGGGAGAACCTCCTGGATTTTCTCGAGTTCCGGCAGGTGCTCTCGACTTACGACGGGGACCTCAGGGACCCGCTCGGTGGCCTCAGGAAAGCCCAGTCCCCATGCGAGTTGCTCGGGGCCTCTCGGGATTCCTGTCCCGTCGATGCCGGGGCCTAAGACGATGTGTGGAGTCGGTGCCGGAACCTGAGGATTCCTCTCCAGTGCTGACATGGATCTTGGGGTACTTCGGGAGTCTCCCCAGGGGAGTCAGTCCTCATTCGAGTGGGGCATTGAAGAGCGCTTTCCTTCCGAGCTGTAGCAGCAGTGTCATTCTCCCCGTCGAGTGGATCAAGGGATCAGTGGCTTTCCCTCGAGGCTTTCCCATGAGGCTTTCTCACGAGGCTTTCCCACAGGGCTGTCCCACGTGCCACCGTGGTGTGAGTCGATCCTCGGCTTGAAAGTCGAGGCAGTGCAGGGAAAACAGGTTTCCCTGGAATGGACTGAGATATCTGGGTACTCTGGGAATGGTGGCACGACCCTGGAGTTCCTCTCACCTTTCCTGTTGAGAGCGCCTCCTCTTGAGTTGTGACGGGAAGACCGGGAATTCTTTCCCGACCACGCAGGGAAAGGATACCTCCTCTCTAGCTGTGAGGCGGAAACGGGGTTCCTCTGGATGTGGGCGGACTCTCGTGCTTCCTCTCGAGTGGAGACAGGTATGTCCGGGAACTTCTTGAGTTGCAGCAAGGGTGTGAAGAACCCTATGGAAGTTCCAGAGGTTTAGGTGTGATTAGCCTCGAGACGCCTCAGCGGAAATGGGCCTCATCTCGCCTGGAGGGGAGAACCTCCTGGATTTTCTCGAGTTGCGGCAGGTGCTCTCGACTTAGGACAGGGTCCTCAGGGACCCGCTCTGGAGGCCTCAGGAAAGGCCAGTCCCCACGCGAGTTGCTCGGAGGCCTCTCGGGATTCCTCTCCCGTCGATGCCGGGGCCTAAGACCTTGTGTGGAGTGGGTGCCAGAACCTGAGGATTCCTCTCCAGTGCTGACATGGATCTTGGGGTACCTCTGCAGTCTCCACAGGGGAGTCAGTCCTCGTCTCGAGTGGGGGGCATGCAAGTGCGATTTCCTCCCAAGCTGTAGCAGCAGTGTCACGCTTTCCTTCGCGTGGATCAAGGGATCTGTGGCTTTCCGTCGAGGCTTTCCCACGAGGCTTTACCTCAGGGGCTGTACTGCAGGGCTGTCCCACGTGCCACCGTGGTGTGTGTCGATCCTCGGCTTGAAAGTCGAGGCAGTGCAGGGAAAACAGGTTTCCCTGGAATGGACTGAGACATCTGGGGGACTCTGGGAATGGTGGCACGACCCTGAAGTTCCTCTCGCCTTTCCTTTGGAGAGCGCCTCCTCTTGAGATGCGACGGGAACACCGGGAATTCTTTCCCGACCACGAAGGGAAAGGATCCCTCCTCTCGAGCTAGGAGGCGGAAACGGGGCTCCTCTGGATGTGGGCGGACTCTCGAGCTTCCTCTCGAGTGGAGACGGGTATATCGGGGAAATTCTTGAGTTGCAGAAAGGGTTGAAGGACCCTTTGGAAGTTCCAGAGGTTAGGTGTGATTAGCCTCGAGACGCCTCAGCAGAAATGGGCGTCATCTCGCCTGGAGGGGAGAACCTCCTGGAATTTCTTGAGTTGCGGCAGGTGCTCTCGACTTACGTCGGGGACCTCAGGGACCCGCTCTGGTGGCCTCAGGAAAGGCCAGTCCACATGCGAGTTGCTCGGGGGCCTCTCGGATTCCTCTCCCGTCGATGCCGGTGCCTAAGACCTAGTGTGAAGCGGTGCCGAAACGTGAGGATTCCTCTCCAGTGCTGACATGGATCTTGGGGTACTTCTGGAGTCTCCCCAGGGGAGTCAGTCCTCGTCTCGAGTGGGGGCATGCACGTGCTCTTTCCTCCCGAGCTGTAGCAGCAGTGTCGCGCTTCCTTCGCGTGGATCAAGGGATCTGTGGCATTCCCTCGAGGCATCCCACGAGGCTTCCCACGAGGCTTTCCCACAGGGCTGTCCCACGTACCACCGTGGTGTGAGTCGATCCTCGGCTTGAAAGTCGAGGCAGTGCAGGGTAAAAAGGTTTCCCTGGAATGGACTGAGATATCTGGGGTACTCGGGGAATGGTTGCACGACCCTGGAGTTCGTCTCGCCTTTCCTGTGGAGAGCGCCTCCTCTTGAGATGCGACGGGAACACCGGGAATTCTTTCCCGACCACGCAGGGAAAGGATCCCTAGGCTCGAGCTAGGAGTCGGAAACGGGCTCCTCTGGATGTGGGCGGGACTCTCGTGCTTCCTCTCGAGTGCAGACGGGTATGTCGGGGAACTTTTTGAGTTGCAGCAAGGGTGTGAAGGACCCTTTGGAAGTTCCAGAGTTTAGGTTTGATTAGCCTCGAGACGCCTCAGCGGAAATGGGCCTCATCTCGCTTGGAGGGGAGAACCTCCTCGATTTTCTCGAGTTGCGGCTGGTGCTCTCGACTTACGATGGGGACCTCAGGGACCCGCCATGCTGGTATCAGGAAAGGCCAGTCCCCATGCGAGTTGCTTGGCGTCTTCTGGGGATTCCTCTCCCGTCGATGCTGGTGCCTAAGACCTAGTGTGGAGTTGTTGCCAGAACCTGAGGATTCCTCTCCAGTGCTGACATGGATCTTGGGGTACTTCTGGAGTCTCCCCAGGGGAGCCAGTCCTCGTCTCGAGTTGGGGCATGCACGTGCGATTTCCTCCCAAGCTGTAGCAGCAGTATCACGCTTCCCTTCGCGTGGATCAAGGGATCTGTGGCTTTCCCTTGAGGCTTTCACAGGAGGCTTTCCCACGAAGTTTTCCCACAGGGCTGTCCCACGTGCCACCGTGGTGTGAGTCGATCCTCGGCTTGAAAGTCGAGGCAGTGCAGGGAAAACAGGTTTCCCTGGAATGGACTGAGACATCTGGGGGACTCTGGGAATGGTGGCACGACCCTGGAGTTCCTCTCGCCTTTCCTGTGGAGAGCGCCTCCTCTTGAGATGCGACGGCAACGCGGGGAATTCTTTCCACACGACGCAGGGAAAGGATCCCTCCTCTCGAGCTAGGAGGCGGAAACGGGACTCCTCTGGATGTGGGCGGGACTCACGCGCTTCCTATTGAGTGGAGACGGGTATATCGCGGAACTTCTTGAGTTGCAGCAAGGGTGTGAAGGACCCTTTGGAAGTTCCAGAGGTTAGGTGTGATTAGCCTCCAGAGGCCTCAGCGCAAATGAGCCTCATCTCTCCTGGAGGGGAGAACCTCCTGGATTTTCTCGAGTTCCGGCAGGTGCTCTCGACTTACGACGGGGACCTCAGGGACCCGCTCTGGTGGCCTCAGGAAAGCCCAGTCCCCATGCGAGTTGCTCGGGGGCCTCTCGGGATTCCTGTCCCGTCGATGCCGGGGCCTAAGACGATGTGTGGAGTCGGTGCCGGAACCTGAGGATTCCTCTCCAGTGCTGACATGGATCTTGGGGTACTTCGGGAGTCTCCCCAGGGGAGTCAGTCCTCATTCGAGTGGGGGCATTGAAGAGCGCTTTCCTTCCGAGCTGTAGCAGCAGTGTCATTCTCCCCGTCGAGTGGATCAAGGGATCAGTGGCTTTCCCTCGAGGCTTTCCCATGAGGCTTTCTCACGAGGCTTTCCCACAGGGCTGTCCCACGTGCCACCGTGGTGTGAGTCGATCCTCGGCTTGAAAGTCGAGGCAGTGCAGGGAAAACAGGTTTCCCTGGAATGGACTGAGATATCTGGGGTACTCTGGGAATGGTGGCACGACCCTGGAGTTCCTCTCACCTTTCCTGTTGAGAGCGCCTCCTCTTGAGTTGTGACGGGAAGACCGGGAATTCTTTCCCGACCACGCAGGGAAAGGATACCTCCTCTCTAGCTGTGAGGCGGAAACGGGGTTCCTCTGGATGTGGGCGGGACTCTCGTGCTTCCTCTCGAGTGGAGACAGGTATGTCGGGGAACTTCTTGAGTTGCAGCAAGGGTGTGAAGAACCCTATGGAAGTTCCAGAGGTTTAGGTGTGATTAGCCTCGAGACGCCTCAGCGGAAATGGGCCTCATCTCGCCTGGAGGGGAGAACCTCCTGGATTTTCTCGAGTTGCGGCAGGTGCTCTCGACTTAGGACAGGGTCCTCAGGGACCCGCTCTGGAGGCCTCAGGAAAGGCCAGTCCCCACGCGAGTTGCTCGGAGGCCTCTCGGGATTCCTCTCCCGTCGATGCCGGGGCCTAAGACCTTGTGTGGAGTGGGTGCCAGAACCTGAGGATTCCTCTCCAGTGCTGACATGGATCTTGGGGTACCTCTGCAGTCTCCACAGGGGAGTCAGTCCTCGTCTCGAGTGGGGCATGCAAGTGCGATTTCCTCCCAAGCTGTAGCAGCAGTGTCACGCTTTCCTTCGCGTGGATCAAGGGATCTGTGGCTTTCCGTCGAGGCTTTCCCACGAGGCTTTACCTCAGGGCTGTACTGCAGGGCTGTCCCACGTGCCACCGTGGTGTGTGTCGATCCTCGGCTTGAAAGTCGAGGCAGTGCAGGGAAAACAGGTTTCCCTGGAATGGACTGAGACATCTGGGGGACTCTGGGAATGGTGGCACGACCCTGAAGTTCCTCTCGCCTTTCCTTTGGAGAGCGCCTCCTCTTGAGATGCGACGGGAACACCGGGAATTCTTTCCCGACCACGAAGGGAAAGGATCCCTCCTCTCGAGCTAGGAGGCGGAAACGGGGCTCCTCTGGATGTGGGCGGGACTCTCGAGCTTCCTCTCGAGTGGAGACGGGTATATCGGGAAATTCTTGAGTTGCAGAAAGGGTTGAAGGACCCTTTGGAAGTTCCAGAGGTTAGGTGTGATTAGCCTCGAGACGCCTCAGCAGAAATGGGCGTCATCTCGCCTGGAGGGAGAACCTCCTGGAATTTCTTGAGTTGCGGCAGGTGCTCTCGACTTACGTCGGGGACCTCAGGGACCCGCTCTGGTGGCCTCAGGAAAGGCCAGTCCACATGCGAGTTGCTCGGGGCCTCTCGGGATTCCTCTCCCGTCGATGCCGGGCCTAAGACCTAGTGTGAAGTCGGTGCCGGAACGTGAGGATTCCTCTCCAGTGCTGACATGGATCTTGGGGTACTTCTGGAGTCTCCCCAGGGGAGTCAGTCCTCGTCTCGAGTGGGGGCATGCACGTGCTCTTTCCTCCCGAGCTGTAGCAGCAGTGTCGCGCTTCCCTTCGCGTGGATCAAGGGATCTGTGGCATTCCCTCGAGGCATTCCCACGAGGCTTCCAACGAGGCTTTCCCCACGAGGCTTTCCCACAGGGC
>NW_017203556.1:0-5978 GCF_001704415.2 Capra hircus | reverse complement strand
ATTGCCCCTGGGGGCCCACGTGATTTCCCCTGGGGGCCCACGTGATTGCCCCTGGGGCCACGTGATTTCCACGGGGGGGCCACGTGATTGCCCCGGGGCCCAGTGATTTCCCGTGATTGCCCCTGGGGGCCCACGTGATTGGGGCCCACGTGATTGGCCCGGGGCCACGTGATTGCCCCTGGGGGCCCACGTGATTTCCATGGGGGGCCCACGTGATTTCCCGCCTGGGGGCCCACGTGATTTCCCTGGGGGCCGTGATTGGGGCCCCACGTGATTGCCCTGGGCCACGTGATTTCTGCCCCGTGGGGGCCCACGTGATTGCCCTGGGGGCCCACGTGATTGGGGCCCACGTGATTGCCCCTGGGGCCCACGTGGGGGGCCACGTGATTTCCCCTGGGGCCCACGTGATGGGGCCCGTGATTTGGGGGCCTACGTGATTGCCCCTGGGGGCCCACGTGATTGCCCCTGGGGCCCACGTGATTGCCCCTGGGGGCCCGTGATTGCCCCTGATTTGGGGGGGCCCACGTGATTGCCCCTGGGGCCCGTGGCTGGGGCCCACGTGATTTCCCCTGGGGCCCACGTGATTTCCCCTGGGCCCACGTGATTGCCCTGGGGCCCACGTGATTGCCCTGGGGGCCACGTGATTGACGTGATTGCCCTGGGGGCCCACGTGATTTCCCTGGGGGCCCACGTGATTGCCTGGGGCCCACGTGAGGGGGCCCACGTGATTTCCCCTGGGGGCCACGTGATTTCCCTGGGGCCCACGTGATTGCCCCTGGGGCCCACGTGATTGCCCCTGGGGGCCCACGTGATTGCCTGGGGGCCCACGTGATTTTGGGGGCCCACGTGATTTGCCACGTGATTTCCCCTGGGGCCCCGTGATTCTGGGGCCCACGTGATTGCCCTGGGGCCCACGTGATTGGGGCCCCCACCCCACGTGATTGGGGCCCACGTGATTTCCCCTGGGGGCCCACGTGATTGCCCCTGGGGGCCCCGTGGCCCCCCCTGGGGGCCCACGTGATTTGTGGGGGGCCCACGTGATTGGATTTCCCCTGGGGCCCACGTGATTGGGGGCCACGTGATTGCCCCTGGGGGCCCACGTGATTGCCACGTGATTCCCCTGGGGGCCCACGTGATTGCACGTGATTTCCACGGGGGGCCTGATTGCCCCTGGGGGCCCACGTGATTTCCCCTGGGGGCCCACGTGATTTCCCTGGGGCCCAGTGATTTCCCCTGGGCCCACGTGATTGCCCCTGGGGGCCACGTGATTGCCCCTGGGGGCCCACGTGATTTGCCCCTGGGGGCCCACGTGATTGCCCTGGGGGCCCACGTGATTTCCACGTGATTGGGGGCCCACGTGATTGGGGCCCACGTGATTTCCCCTGGGGGCCCACGTGATTTCACGTGATTGCCCTGCCAACCACGGGGCCGTGATTGCCCCTGGGGGCCACGTGATTTCCCCTGGGGGGGCCCACGTGATTGCCCCTGGGGGCCCACGTGATTTCCGGGGGCCCACGTGATTTCCGGGGGGCCAGTGGATTCCCTGGGGGCCCACGTGATTGCCCAGGTGGCCCACGTGATTTCCTGGGGCCACGTGATTGCCCCGGGGGCCCACGTGATTTCCCCTGGGGGCCACGTGATTGCCCAGGGGGCCACGTGATTTCCCCTGGGGCCCACGTGATTGCCCCGGGGGGATTTCCCCCCACGTGATTTCCCCTGGGGGCCCACGTGATTGCCCTGGGGGCCCACGTGATTTCCCCTGGGGCCCACGTGATTTGGGGCCCACGTGATTGCCCTGGGGGCCCACGTGATTGCCCCTGGGGCCCACGTGATTTCCATGGGGGGCCCACGTGATTGCCCTGGGGGCCCACGTGATTGGGCCCACGTGAGGGGGTGATTCCCCTGGGGCCCACGTGATTGCCCCGGGGGCCCACGTCCCCGGGGGCCCCGTGATTGCCCCTGGGGGCCCACGTGATTGCCCCTGGGGCCCACGTGATTGCCCCTGGGGGCCCACGTGATTGCCCCTGGGGCCATTGGGGGCCCACGTGATTTCCCTGGGGGCCCACGTGGATTGCCCTGGGGGCCCACGTGATTCCCCTGGGGCCCACGTGATTGCCCCAGGGGGCCCACGTGATTTCCCCTGGGGCCCACGTGCCCTGGGGCCACGTGATTTCCTGGGGCCCACGTGATTGGGGCCCCCCCAGGGGCCCACGTGAAGGGGCCCACGTGATTTCCCCCCCTGGGGGCCCACGTGATTGCCCTGGGGGCCACGTGATTTCCCCTGGGGCCCACGTGATTTCCCTGGGGGCCCACGTGATTGATTTCCCCTGGGGGTGATTGCCCTGATTGCCCTGGGGGCCCACGTGATTTCCCCTGGGGCCCACGTGATTTCCCTGGGGGCCCACGGGGCCCACGTGATTCCACCCCCCACGTGATTTCCCTGGGGGCCCACGTGATTGCCCAGGGGCCCACGTGATTGCCCTGGGGGGTGATTTCCCCTGGGGCCACGTGTGTGATTTCCCCTGGGGCCCACGTGATTCCCTGGGGCCCACGTGATTGCCCTGGGGCCCACGTGATTTCCCCTGGGGCCCACGTGATTTCCCTGGGGGCCCACGTGATTTCCCCTGGGGGCCCACGTGATTGCCCCAGGGGCCCACGTGATTGCCCATGGGGGCCCACGTGGGGGGTGATTCCCCTGGGCCCACGTGATTTTCCCTGGGGGCCCACGTGATTTCCCCTGGGGCCGTGATTGCCCCTGGGGGCCCACGTGATTTCCCTGGGGGCCCACGTGATTGCCCCTGGGGCCCACGTGATTTGCCCCTGGGGGCCCACGTGATTGCCCACGGATTGGGGGGCCCACGTGATTTCCTGGGGGCCACGTGATTTCCCCTGGGGCCCGTGATTGCCCTGGGGCCACGTGATTTCCCCTGGGGGTGATTCCCCCCACGTGATTTCCCCTGGGGGGGCCCACGTGATTTCCCCGGGGGCCCACGTGATTCCCTGGGGGCCACGTGATTTCCCTGGGGGCCCACGTGGGGGGCCCACGTGATTGCCCTGGGGCCCACGTGATTTCCCCTGGGGCCCACGTGATTTCCCCCCACGTGATTGGGGGGCCCACGTGGGGGGTGATTTCCCCTGGGGGCCACGTGATTTCCCTGGGGGTGATTGCCCCCCACGTGATTTCCCCTGGGGGCCCACGTGATTGCCCCCACGTGATTGCCCTGGGGGCCCACGTGATTTCCCTGGGGCCCACGGATTGCCCAGGGGGCCACGTGATTCCCCGGGGGCCCACGTGATTTCCCTGGGGGCCACGTGATTGCCCAGGGGGCCCACGTGATTTCCCCTGGGGCCCACGTGATTTCCCACGTGATTTCCCCCCCACGTGATTGCCCAGGGGGGCCCACGTGATTTCCCTGGGGGCCCACGTGATTTGGGGGCCACGTGATTGCCCACGTGATTTCCCCTGGGGCCCCACGCCCCTGGGGCCCACGTGATTGCCCTGGGGGCCCACGTGATTTCCCCCAGGGGGCCCACGTGATTGGGGGTGATTTCCCCTGGGGGCCGTGATTGCACGTGATTCCCCCCGTGATTGGGGCCCACGTGATTGCCCCAGGGGCCCACGTGATGGGGCCTGGGGGCCCACGTGATTGCCCTGGGGGCCCATTTCCCTGGGGGCCCACGTGATTTCCCCTGGGGCCCACGTGATTTCCCTGGGCCCACGTGATTTGCCCCTGGGGCCCACGTGATTTCCCCCCACGTGATTGGGGGCCCCCCCCACGTGATTGCCCCCACGTGGGGGCCCGTGATTTCCCCTGGGGGGCCCACGTGATTGCCCGGGGGCCCACGTGATTTCCCTGGGGGCCCACGTGATTGGGGGCCCACCCTGGGGGCCCACGTGATTGATTTGGGGGCCCACGTGGGGGGCCCACGTGATTTCCCTGGGGGCCCACGTGATTGCCCCGGGGCCACGTGATTCCCTGTGGGGGTGATTGCCCTGGGGCCACGTGATTGGGGGGCCCACGTGATTGCCCCTGGGGGGTGAACGTGATTTCCCTGGGGGCCCACGTGATTGCCCAACGTGATTGGGGGCCCACCGTGATGATTTCCCTGGGGCCCGTGATTGCCCCTGGGGCCACGTGATTTGATTGCCCAGGGGGCCCACGTGATTTCCCCTGGGGGCCCACGTGATTGCCCCTGGGGGCCGTGATTCCCGGGGCCCACGTGATTCCCCTGGGGCCCACGTGATTTCCCCTGGGGGCCACGTGATTTCCCCTGGGGGCCCACGTGATTGCCCCTGGGGGCCCACGTGATTTCCCGGGGCCCACGTGATTGCCCCAGGGGGCCCACGTGATTTCCCTGGGGGCCCACGACCCTTGATTTCCCCTGGGGGCCACGTGATTTCCCACGTGATTTCCCTGGGGCCCACGTGATTGCCCAGGGGCCACGTGATTTCCCTGGGGCCCACGTGATTTCCCCCACGTGATTTTGGGGGCCCACGTGATTGCCCCCCACGTGATTTCCCTGGGGGCCCACGTGATTTCCCCAGGGGGCCCACGTGATTGCCCCCCCCCTGGGGCCCACGTGATTTGGGGCCCACGTGATTGCCCCAGGGGGCCACGTGATTTCCCTGGGGCCACGTGATTGCCCCGGGGCCCACGTGATTTGGGGGCCCACGTGATTGATTTCCCCTGGGGCCCACGTGATTGCCCCTGGGGGCCCACGTGATTTCCCCTGGGGGCCCCCCCACGTGATTGCCCCGGGGGCCCACGTGATTTCCCCTGGGGGCCACGTGATTGGGGGGCCACGTGATTCCCCTGGGGGCCCACGTGATTTCCCCTGGGGCCCACGTGATTGCCCCAGGGGGCCCACGTGATTTGGGGGCCCCGGGGGCCCACGTGATTTCCCCTGGGGGCCCACCCCCACGTGATTTCCCCTGGGGGGCCCACGTGATTTCCCCTGTGAACGTGATTCCCCTGGGGGCCCACGTGATTTCCCCTGGGGTGATTGCCCCTTTGGGGGCCACGTGATTGCCCTGATTCCCCTGGGGGCCCACGTGCCCTGGGGGCCCACGTGATCCTGGGGGCCACGTGATTTCCCCTGGGGCCCACGTGATTGCCCAGGGGCCCACGTGATTTCCCGGGGGCCACGTGATTGCCCAGGGGCCCACGTGATTTCCCTGGGGCCCGTGAACGTGATTTCCCCTGGGGGCCACGTGATTTCCTGGGGGCCTGATTCCCCTGGGGGCCCACGTGATTTCCCCTGGGGGCCCACGTGATTTTGGGGGCCCACGTGATTTCCCTGGGGGCCACGTGACTGATTGGGGGCCCACGTGAGGGGCCCCACGCCCCCACGTGATTTCCCTGGGGGCCCACGTGATTTCCCTGGGGGCCCACGTGATTTCCCACCCCCTGGGGCCCACGTGATTTGATTGCCTGGGGGCCCACGTGATTTCCCTGGGGGCCCACGTGATTTCCCCCCCTGGGGGCCCACGTGATTGGGGCCACGTGATTGCCCCAGGGGGTGATTGCCCTGGGGGCCCACGTGATTTGGGGGTGATTTGCCCACGTGATTGGGGGGCCCACGTGATTGCCCTGGGGGGCCCACGTGATTTCCCCTGGGGGCCCACGTGATTCCCCTGGGGGCCACGTGATTCCTGGGGGCCCACGTGATGATTGCCCCAGGGGGTGGGGGCCACGTGGTGGCCCCCTGATTTCCCCCCACGTGATTGCCCCCCACGTGATTGGGGGGCCCACGTGATTCCCCCCCTGGGGGGGGCCCACGTGATGACGTGATTTGGGGGCCACGTGATTGCCCTGGGGGCCCACGTGATTGCCCCTGGGGCCCACGTGATTGCCCACGTGATTTCCCCTGGGGGCCCACGTGATTTCCCCTGGGGCCCCGTGATTTCCCTGGGGGCCACGTGATTGCCCCCCACGTGATTTCCCTGGGGGCCCACGTGATTGCCCGGGGCCCACGGA